>NC_060187.1:8806489-8839053 GCF_021184085.1 Oncorhynchus gorbuscha | reverse complement strand
AGTGAGGGGCCAGCCCCTGTGGTCAGTCTGGTACTGCAGTGTGTAGTGAGGGGGGCCAGCCCCTGTGGTCAGTCTGGTACTGCAGTGTGTAGTGAGGGGGCCAGCCCCTAGGGGTGGGGGGGGCCAGCCCCTGTGGTCAGTCTGGTACTGCAGTGTCTAGTGTAGTGAGGGGGCCAGCCCCTGTGGTCAGTCTGGTACTGCAGTGTGTAGTGTAGTGAGGGGGCCAGCCCCTGTAGTCAGTCTGGTACTGCAGTGTGTAGTGTAGTGAGGGGGCCAGCCCCTGTGGTCAGTCTGGTACTACAGTGTGTAGTGTAGTGAGGGGGCCAGCCCCTGTGGTCAGTCTGGTACTGCAGTGTCTAGTGTAGTGAGGGGGCCAGCCCCTGTAGTCAGTCTGGTACTACAGTGTCTAGTGTAGTGAGGGGGCCTGCCCCTGTGGTCAGTCTGGGTGATAGGATAGGAAGGCATTTGGTATTTAAAGGCCTTAGAGTCCCATCAGGGAGCTTAAAGCCTGGGTTACAGGATCACACTCAAATAGCCCAAATCAGGGACAGGGCCTTGTGTAACACGTTGGCATTCTGGGGTTGGTTGGGAGATTAATTGTTGGGTGTCTATTTATTTTCCTAATGCAACTTTTATTAATGACCTCTAATCCCTCCCCAGCAGTGTGTGTCTGTCTGTGTCTGTCTGTCTGTATTTAATTTATTTAACTCGGCAAGTCGGTGAAGAACAAATTCTTATTTACAATGACGGCCTACCGCAGGTGGCCTAGTGGTTAGAGTGTTGGACCAGTAACCAAAAGGTTGCTGTATCGAATCCCTGAGCTGAGAAGGTAAAAATATGTCGTTCTGCCCCCTGACCAAGGTAGTTAACCCACTGTTCCCCGGGCGCCAAAGATGTGGATGTCAATTTAAGGCACAGCCCCCTTCTGATTCAGAGGGGTTGGGTTAAATGCGGAAGGCACTTCAGTTGTACAACTGACTAGGTATCCCCCTTTCCCTTTACTCCGTCCAATCAGGGCTGTCCAGCCCTGTTCCTGAAGAGATACCATCCTGTAGGTGGTATCTCTGAGATGACCGCTAGACCAGTTTAACATGGCTACCCATCTCTGAGACGACCGCCAGACCATTTTAACATGGCTACCCATCTCTGAGACGACCGCCAGACCAGTTTAACATGGCTACCCATCTCTGAGACGACCGCCAGACCAGTTTAACATGGCTACCCATCTCTGAGACGACCGCCAGACCAGTTTAACATGGCTACCCATCTCTGAGATGACCGTTGGTAAGGGTAGTAGTATTAGTAGAAGTAGTATGGTGGTAGTATTAGTGGTAGTAGTATTAGTGGTGATGGTAGTGTTAGTGGTATTAGTGGTGGTGATGGTGGTAGTATTAGTGGTGGTGGTAGTGTGGTGGTGGTAGTAGTAGTGGTAGTAGTATTAGTGGTGGTGGTAGTATTAGTGGTGGTAGTGTTAGTGGTAGTAGTAGTATTAGTGGTGGTGGTGGTGGTGGTAGTATTAGTGGTAGTAGTATTAGTGGTGGTGGTGGTAGTATTAGTGGTGGTAGTGTTAGTGGTAGTAGTAGTATTAGTGGTGGTGGTGGTGGTGGTGGTAGTATTAGTGGTAGTAGCATTAGTAGTGGTGGTAGTATTAGTGGTGGTGGTGGTAGTATTAGTGGTGGTAGTATTAGTGGTGGTAGTATTAGTGGTGGTGGTGGTAGTATTAGTGGTGGTAGTGGTAGTGGTGGTAGTATTAGTGGTGGTAGTATTAGTGGTAGTGGTGGTAGTATTAGTGGTAGTGGTGGTAGTATTAGTGGTGGTAGTATTAGTGGTGGTAGTATTAGTGGTGGTAGTATTAGTGGTAGTGGTGGTAGTATTAGTGGTGGTAGTATTAGTGGTGGTAGTATTAGTGGTAGTGGTGGTAGTATTAGTGGTGGTAGTATTAGTGGTGGTAGTATTAGTGGTAGTGGTGGTAGTATTAGTGGTGGTAGTATTAGTGGTAGTGGTGGTAGTATTAGTGGTGGTAGTATTAGTGGTAGTGGTGGTAGTATTAGTGGTGGTAGTGGTAGTATTAGTGGTGGTAGTATTAGTGGTGGTAGTATTAGTGGTAGTGGTGGTAGTATTAGTGGTGGTAGTATTAGTGGTAGTGGTGGTAGTATTAGTGGTGGTAGTATTAGTGGTGGTAGTATTAGTGGTGGTAGTATTAGTGGTGGTAGTGGCAACCAACTTGACAAAGTTTGAAGAATCTTTAAAAGAATAATGGCCAAATACGGTATTGTACAATCCAGGTGTGCACAGCTCTTAGAGACTTACCCAGAAAGACTCGCAGCTCTTAGAGACTTACCCAGAAAGACTCACATCTCTTAGATACTTACCCAGAAAGACTCACAGCTCTTAGAGACTTACCCAGAAAGACTCACAGCTCTTAGAGACTTACCCAGAAAGACTCAGAGCTCTTAGAGACTTACCCAGAAAGACTCACAGCTCTTAGAGACTTGCCCAGAAAGACTCACAGCTCTTAGACTTACACAGAAAGACTCACAGCTCTTAGAGACTTACCCAGAAAGACTCACAGCTCTTAGAGACTTACCCAGAAAGACTCACAGCTCTTAGAGACTTACCCAGAAAGACTCACAGCTCTTAGACTTACACAGAAAGACTCACAGCTCTTAGAGACTTACCCAGAAAGACTCACAGCTCTTAGAGACTTGCCCAGAAAGACTCACAGCTCTTAGACTTACACAGAAAGACTCACAGCTCTTAGAGACTTACCCAGAAAGACTCACAGCTCTTAGAGACTTACCCAGAAAGACTCACAGCTCTTAGAGACTTACCCAGAAAGACTCACAGCTCTTAGACTTACACAGAAAGACTCACAGCTCTTAGAGACTTACAGAAAGACTCACAGCTCTTAGAGACTTACCCAGAAAGACTCACAGCTCTTAGAGACTTACCCAGAAAGACTCACAGCTCTTAGAGACTTACCCAGAAAGACTCACAGCTCTTAGAGACTTACCCAGAAAGACTCACAGCTCTTAGAGACTTACCCAGAAAGACTCACAGCTCTTAGAGACTTACCCAGAAAGACTCACAGCTCTTAGAGACTTACCCAGAAAGACTCACAGCTCTTAGAGACTTACCCAGAAAGACTCACAGCTCTTAGAGACTTACCCAGAAAGACTCACAGCTCTTAGAGACTTACCCAGAAAGACTCACAGCTCTTAGAGACTTACCCAGAAAGACTCACAGCTCTTAGAGACTTACCCAGAAAGACTCACAGCTCTTAGAGACTTACCCAGAAAGACTCGCAGCTCTTAGAGACTTATCCAGAAGGACTCGCAGCTCTTAGAGACTTATCCAGAAGGACTCGCAGCTCTTAGAGACTTACCCAGAAAGACTCGCAGCTCTTAGAGACTTACCCAGAAAGACTCGCAGCTCTTAGAGACTTACCCAGAAAGACTCGCAGCTCTTAGAGACTTATCCAGAAGGACTCGCAGCTCTTAGAGACTTACCCAGAAAGACTCGCAGCTCTTAGAGACTTACCCAGAAAGACTCACAGCTCTTAGAGACTTGCCCAGAAAGACTCACAGCTCTTAGACTTACACAGAAAGACTCACAGCTCTTAGAGACTTACCCAGAAAGACTCACAGCTCTTAGAGACTTACCCAGAAAGACTCACAGCTCTTAGAGACTTACCCAGAAAGACTCACAGCTCTTAGACTTACACAGAAAGACTCACAGCTCTTAGAGACTTACCCAGAAAGACTCACAGCTCTTAGAGACTTGCCCAGAAAGACTCACAGCTCTTAGACTTACACAGAAAGACTCACAGCTCTTAGAGACTTACCCAGAAAGACTCACAGCTCTTAGAGACTTACCCAGAAAGACTCACAGCTCTTAGAGACTTACCCAGAAAGACTCACAGCTCTTAGACTTACACAGAAAGACTCACAGCTCTTAGAGACTTACCCAGAAAGACTCACAGCTCTTAGAGACTTACCCAGAAAGACTCACAGCTCTTAGAGACTTACCCAGAAAGACTCACAGCTCTTAGAGACTTACCCAGAAAGACTCACAGCTCTTAGAGACTTACCCAGAAAGACTCACAGCTCTTAGAGACTTACCCAGAAAGACTCACAGCTCTTAGAGACTTACCCAGAAAGACTCACAGCTCTTAGAGACTTACCCAGAAAGACTCACAGCTCTTAGAGACTTACCCAGAAAGACTCACAGCTCTTAGAGACTTACCCAGAAAGACTCACAGCTCTTAGAGACTTACCCAGAAAGACTCACAGCTCTTAGAGACTTACCCAGAAAGACTCACAGCTCTTAGAGACTTACCCAGAAAGACTCGCAGCTCTTAGAGACTTATCCAGAAGGACTCGCAGCTCTTAGAGACTTATCCAGAAGGACTCGCAGCTCTTAGAGACTTACCCAGAAAGACTCGCAGCTCTTAGAGACTTACCCAGAAAGACTCGCAGCTCTTAGAGACTTACCCAGAAAGACTTGCAGCTCTTAGAGACTTATCCAGAAGGACTCGCAGCTCTTAGAGACTTACCCAGAAAGACTCGCAGCTCTTAGAGACTTACCCAGAAAGACTCGCAGCTCTTAGAGACTTACCCAGAAAGACTCTCAGCTCTTAGAGACTTACCCAGAAGGACTCGCAGCTCTTAGAGACTTACCCAGAAAGACTCGCAGCTCTTAGAGACTTACCCAGAAAGACTCACAGCTCTTAGAGACTTACCCAGAAAGACTCGCAGCTCTTAGAGACTTACCCAGAAGGACTCGCAGCTCTTAGAGACTTACCCAGAAATACTCGCAGCTCTTAGAGACTTACCCAGAAAGACTCGCAGCTCTTAGAGACTTACCCAGAAAGACTCTCAGCTCTTAGAGACTTACCCAGAAAGACTCACAGCTCTTAGAGACTTACCCAGAAAGACTCACAGCTGTAATCGCTGCCAGAGGTGATTCTAACATGTAATTGACTCAGGGGTGTGAAAACTAATGGAAATGAGATATTTCTGTATTACATTTGCAAAAAAAAATCCAAAAACATGTTTTCACTTTGTCATTATGTGGTGTTGTGTGTAGATGGGTGAGAAATACATTTAATCCATGTTGAATTCAGGCTGTAATGTGGAATAAATCCAGGAGTCTGAATACTCTCTGAAGGCAATGTATATATAAAATGTAAAAAACTATTTTGAAAACTGCTTTGTGTGAAATAACGTGAAAGTGTCCAGTCCAAATGAACTATTTTGGGACAGATGATCTGATGTGCGTTTTGTGTCATTCTGAAGTACATAAAATTGCATTGGGCTTTCCCTATAAACCTGCATGAAAATACAATCAAATAATAGTTTTAAAAAATTTCATGTGTTTTGGTTCAGATCAGTGGTTGTTCGTATTATCTTCGATCACCAACTGGAGTTTATAGTTTACCCACTTTTAATATTTAAAAAATCAAGTGGATGTTTTCCCCCTACATCTCTCTGGTGGTTATGGGGACTGTATGTGTGTTGGGCGGGGACAGAGCAGTCCTCTCTCTGGTGGTTATGGGGACTGTATGTGTGTTGGGCGGGGACAGAGCAGTCCTCTCTCTCCCAACACGCCCATCACCTCTAATCCTGTGGAGATTATCCCCTCGCGTCACACAAGACGACAGCATTAGCGCTGTGCTCTGCTCAGAAAGCCCTGCTGCCGCACATTGCTGCAGTATTCCCCACAGAGCAGAGGGGATTGTCACATTGATAGCCAGCCTGTGCTGCACTTTATAAGGCTGCTACTGAGAGGGGGGGGGGGGGGGCTGCTCTGATCTCACACAGCCACTGTTGTAGAAACAGTATAGTCCCTCACACCTCTTTCTTTAACATCTTCAGTGTGGGTTTTGAGGAGGAATAGGTAATTCAAATGAGACATCTGGTGGGAGAGACGGTTTGATCTTTCAATCGTCACATGTTCCATGTTTCCAGGATAGGCAGTATAGGCTCTCTGTATGATTCCTCCTCTCCTGGGCCGATGTAGACGGCTCTCTGTATGATTCCTCCTCTCCTGGCCGATGTAGACGGCTCTCTGTATGATTCCTCCTCTCCTGGGCCGATGTAGACGGCTCTCTGTATGATTCCTCCTCTCCTGGGCCGATGTAGACGGCTCTCTGTATGATTCACCCTCCTGGGCCGATGTAGACGGCTCTCTGTATGATTCACCCTCTCCCGGCCGATGTAGACGGCTCTCTGTATGATTCCCCCTCTCCCGGCCGATGTAGACGGCTCTCTGTATGATTCCTCCTCTCCCGGCCGATGTAGACGGCTCTCTGTATGATTCACCCTCTCCCGGCCGATGTAGACGGCTCTCTGTATGATTCCCCCTCTCCCGGCCGATGTAGACGGCTCTCTGTATGATTCCTCCTCTCCCGGGCCGATGTAGACGGCTCTCTGTATGATTCACCCTCCCGGGCCGATGTAGACGGCTCTCTGTATGATTCCCCCTCTCCCGGGCCGATGTAGACGGCTCTCTGTATGATTCCTCCTCTCCTGGGCCGATGTAGACGGCTCTCTGTATGATTCACCCTCCTGGGCCGATGTAGACGGCTCTCTGTATGATTCCCCCTCTCCCGGCCGATGTAGACGGCTCTCTGTATGATTCCTCCTCTCCTGGCCGATGTAGACGGCTCTCTGTATGATTCCCCCTCTCCCGGCCGATGTAGACGGCTCTCTGTATGATTCCCCCTCTCCCGGGCCGATGTAGACGGCTCTCTGTATGATTCCTCCTCTCCGGGGCCGATGTAGACGGCTCTCTGTATGATTCCTCCTCTCCCGGGCCGATGTAGACGGCTCTCTGTATGATTCACCCTCCTGGGCCGATGTAGACGGCTCTCTGTATGATTCCCCCTCTCCCGGCCGATGTAGACGGCTCTCTGTATGATTCCTCCTCTCCTGGCCGATGTAGACGGCTCTCTGTATGATTCCTCCTCTCCTGGCCGATGTAGACGGCTCTCTGTATGATTCACCCTCTCCTGGGCGATGTAGACGGCTCTCTGTATGATTCCCCCTCTCCGGGCCGATGTAGACGGCTCTCTGTATGATTCCCCCTCTCCGGGCCGATGTAGACGGCTCTCTGTATGATTCCTCCTCTCCTGGCCGATGTAGACGGCTCTCTGTATGATTCACCCTCTCCTGGCCGATGTAGACGGCTCTCTGTATGATTCCTCCTCTCCTGGCCGATGTAGACGGCTCTCTGTATGATTCCTCCTCTCCTGGCCGATGTAGACGGCTCTCTGTATGATTCCTCCTCTCCTGGCCGATGTAGACGGCTCTCTGTATGATTCACCCTCCTGGGCCGATGTAGACGGCTCTCTGTATGATTCCCCCTCTCCCGGGCCGATGTAGACGGCTCTCTGTATGATTCACCCTCCTGGGCCGATGTAGACGGCTCTCTGTATGATTCCCCCTCTCCCGGCCGATGTAGACGGCTCTCTGTATGATTCCTCCTCTCCTGGCCGATGTAGACGGCTCTCTGTATGATTCCCCCTCTCCGGGCCGATGTAGACGGCTCTCTGTATGATTCCTCCTCTCCTGGCCGATGTAGACGGCTCTCTGTATGATTCACCCTCTCCTGGCCGATGTAGACGGCTCTCTGTATGATTCCTCCTCTCCTGGCCGATGTAGACGGCTCTCTGTATGATTCCTCCTCTCCTGGCCGATGTAGACGGCTCTCTGTATGATTCCTCCTCTCCTGGCCGATGTAGACGGCTCTCTGTATGATTCACCCTCCTGGGCCGATGTAGACGGCTCTCTGTATGATTCCCCCTCTCCCGGGCCGATGTAGACGGCTCTCTGTATGATTCACCCTCCTGGGCCGATGTAGACGGCTCTCTGTATGATTCCCCCTCTCCCGGCCGATGTAGACGGCTCTCTGTATGATTCCTCCTCTCCTGGCCGATGTAGACGGCTCTCTGTATGATTCCTCCTCTCCTGGGCCGATGTAGACGGCTCTCTGTATGATTCCTCCTCTCCTGGGCCGATGTAGACGGCTCTCTGTATGATTCCCCCCCTCCTGGGCCGATGTAGACGGCTCTCTGTATGATTCCCCCTCTCCCGGCCGATGTAGACGGCTCTCTGTATGATTCCCCCTCTCCTGGGCCGATGTAGACGGCTCTCTGTATGATTCCTCCCCGATGATGATTGGCTGATGTCTTGTCTTTCAGGCGAATGGATCTGAAGCTGATTATGAATATGATGAGATCACACTGGAACGGGTAAGTAAGAGGGAACATCACGTCTCCTTTTAAACCCATCACCCATGGTTCTCCTTTCCACTAAATAGGTGCCTTTACACTTAGGTTTTTAAATAAATTGAAGGTTTCAATTTGTATCTAAAGGTTAACATTTGAATGAAGATGTACTTTTAAAAAGGTTAAAAACCATGCAAGATATTTCATTTCTATTTTTACCTAGCTATAATTATTTTCAGTTTATAATGTTTAAAAAAAACTTTACATAGTGGTGCAGGGCTCTGTCTTATTATATGATGTAATCCCTTCCCTCTCCTCTTCCCTCTCCTCTTCCCTCTCCTCTTCCCTCTCCTCTTCCCTCTCCTCTTCCCTCTCCTCTTCCCTCTCCTCTTCCGTCTCTCTTCCGTCTCTCTTCCGTCTCTCTCCCCTCTTCCCTCTCCTCTTCCCTCTTCCCTCTCCTCTTCCCTCTCCTCTTCCCTCTCCTCTTCCCTCTCCTCTTCCCTCTCCTCTTCCGTCTCTCTTCCGTCTCTCTTCCGTCTCTCTCCCCTCTTCCCTCTCCTCTTCCCTCTTCCCTCTCCTCTTCCCTCTCCTCTTCCCTCTCCTCTTCCCTCTCCTCTTCCCTCTCCTCTTCCCTCTTCTCTTCTCTTCCCTCTTCTCTTCCCTCTCCTCTTCCGTCTCTCTCCCCTCTTCTCTTCCCTCTCTTCTCCCCTCTTTCTCTTCCCTCTCCACTTCCCTCTTCTCTTCCCTCTCTTCTCCCCTCTTTCTCTTCCCTCTCCTCTTCCCTCTTCTCTTCCCTCTTCTCTTCCCTCTTCTCTTCCCTCCCTCTCTCTCCCCTCTCCTCTTCCCTCTCCTCTTCTCTTCCCTCTTCTCTTCCCTCTCCTCTTCCCTCTCCTCTTCCCTCTCCTCTTCCCTCTTCTCTTCTCTTCCCTCTTCTCTTCCCTCTCCTCTTCCCTCTTCTCTTCCCTCTCTCTTCCCTCTTCTCTTCCCTCTTCTCTTCCCTCCCTCTCTCTCCCCTCTCCTCTTCCCTCTCCTCTTCCCTCTCCTCTTCCCTCTTCTCTTCCCTCTTCTCTTCCCTCTCCTCTTCCCTCTTCTCTTCCCTCTCCTCTCCTCTTCCCTCTCCTCTTCCCTCTCCTCTTCCCTCTCCCATCTCTCTTCCCTCTCCTCTTCCCTCTCCTCTTCCCTCTCCTCTTCCCTCTCCTCTTTCCTCTTCTCTTCCCTCTTCTCTTCCCTCTCTTCTCCCCTCTTTCTCTTCCCTCTCCTCTTCCCTCTCCTCTTCCCTCTCCTCTTCCCTCTCCTCTTCCCTCTTCTCTTCTCTTCCCTCTTCTCTTCCCTCTCCTCTTCCCTCTTCTCTTCCCTCTCCTCTTCCCTCTCCCCTTCCCTCTCCTCTTCCCTCTCCTCTTTCCTCTTCTCTTCCCTCTTCTCTTCCCTCTCTTCTCCTCCCTCTCTTCTCCCCTCTTTCTCTTCCCTCTCCTCTTCCCTCTCCTCTTCCCTCTCCTCTTCCCTCTCCTCTTCCCTCTTCTCTTCTCTTCCCTCTTCTCTTCCATCCCCTCTTCCCTCTCCTCTTCCCTCTCCTCTTCCCTCTTCTCTTCTCTTCCCTCTTCTCTTCCCTCTCTTCTCCCCTCTTTCTCTTCCCTCTTCTCTTCCCTCTCCTCTTCCGTCTCTCTTCCGTCTCTCTTCCGTCTCTCTCCCCTCTTCCCTCTCCTCTTCCCTCTCCTCTTCCCTCTTCTCTTCCCTCTCTTCTCCCTCTTTCACTTCCCTCTCCTCTTCCGTCTCTCCTCTTCCGTCTCTCTTCCATCTCTCTCCCCTCTCCCCTCTTCTCTTCCCTCTCCTCTTCCCTCTTCTCTTCCCTCTCTCTCCCCTCTTCTCTTACCTCTTCTCTTCCCTCTTCTCTTCCCTCCCTCTCTCTCCCCTCTCCTCTTCCCTCTCCTCTTCCCTCTTCTCTTCCCTCTTCTCTTCCCTCTTCTCTTCCCTCTTCTCTTCCCTCTTCTCTTCCCTCTCCTCTTCCCTCTTCTCTTCCCTCTCCTCTCCTCTTCCCTCTCCTCTTCCCTCTCTCTTCCCTCTCCCATCTCTCTTCCCTCTCCCCTTCCCCCTCTCTCTTCCCTCTCCCCTTCCCTCTCCCCTTCCCTCTCCCCTTCCCTCTCCTCTTCCCTCTCCCCTTCCATCTCCCCTTCGCTCTCCTCTTCCCTCTCCTCTTCCCTCTCCTCTTCCCTCTCCCCTTCCCTCTCCCCTCCCCTCTCCCCGTCCCTCTCCCTTCCCTCTCCCCTTCCCTCTCCCCTTCCCTCTCCTCTTCCCTCTCCCCTTCCATCTCCCCCCTTCTCGCTCTCCTCTTCCCTCTCCTCTTCCCTCTCCTCTTCCCTCTCCCCTTCCCTCTCCCCTTCCCTCTCCCCTTCCCTCTCCCCTCCCTCTCCCCTTCCCTCTCCTCTTCCCTCTCCTCTTCCTCTTTTCTTCCCTCTTTTCTTACCTCTCCTCTTCCCTCTCCTCTTCCCTCTTTTCTTCCCTCTCCTCTTCCCTCTCCATTTCCGTCTTCTCTTCCCTCTCCTCTTCCCTCTCTCTTCCCTCTCTCTTCCCTCTCTCTTCCCTCTCTCTTCCCTCTCTCTTCCCTCTCCTCTTCCCTCTCCTCTTCTGTCTTCTCTTCCCTCTTCTCTTCCCTCTCCTCTTCCCTCTCCTCTTCCCCCTCCTCTTCTGTCTCCTCTTCCCCCTCCTCTTCCCTCTCCTCTTCTGTCTTCTCTACCCTCTCCTCTACCCTCTCCTCTACCCTCTCCTCTTCCCTCTCCTCTTCCCTCTTCTCTTCCCTCTCCTCTTCCCTCTCTCTTCCCTCTTCTCTTCCCTCTCCTCTCCTCTTCCCTCTCCTCTCCTCTTCCCTCTCCTCTTCCCTCTCCTCTTCCCTCTCCTCTTCCCTCTTTTCTTCCCTCTCCTCTTCTCTCTTCCTGACCTGATTCAGCGACTATGTGCGTTTGCATCACTCACTCTACATTAAGACACAATGCACTATTCTGTCAGAGACACGCACACAGCCCCCAAGCACACACTGAGCCTTAGTTAAGGCTATATAGTCGGGTCCTATACTACTGCCCTATAATAGTCACTACATTACACTGCCACTACCCCCCTCCAACCATACATATCAAATCAAATTTATTTATATAGCCCTTCGTACATCAGCTGATATCTCAAAGTGCTGTACAGAAACCCAGCCTAAAACCCCAAACAGCAAACAATGCAGGTGTAAAAGCACGGTGGCTAGGAAAAACTCCCTAGAAAGGCCAAAACCTAGGAAGAAACCTAGAGAGGAACCAGGCTATGTGGGGTGGCCAGTCCTCTTCTGGCTGTGCCGGGTAGAGATTATAACAGAACATGACCAAGATGTTCAAATGTTCATAAATGACCAGCATGGTCAAATAATAATAAGGCAGAACAGTTGAAACTGGAGCAGCAGCACAGTCAGGTGGACTGGGGACAGCAAGGAGCCATCATGTCAGGTAGTCCTGGGGCACGGTCCTAGGGCTCAGGTCCTCCGAGAGAGAGAAAGAAAGAGAGAATTAGAGAGAGCATATGTGGGGTGGCCAGTCCTCTTCTGGCTGTGCCGGGGTGGAGATTATAACAGAACGTGGCCAAGATGTTCAAATGTTCATAAATGACCAGCATGGTTGAATAATAGTAAGTCAGAACAGTTGAAACTGGAGCAGGAGCATGGCCAGGTGGACTGGGGACAGCAAGGAGTCCTCATGTCAGGTAGTCCTGGGACATGGTCCTAGGGCCCAGGCCAGTTGAAACTGGAGCAGCAGCATAGCTCCCATTACACATATACCCCCCCCCCCCCCCCCCCCCCCCCCCCCCCCCAGCCATACTCAGACATTTACATTGAAATGGGTCCTAACTACGGAGTATAACACACTCAGTATAATGCAGCCTGAATGTGTCAGTATTTGAAGTGGGGATGTACTCATAATGCTATACAGCAGGATCAAATTATGAATAGAAATGATGGAATATGTGATTATTATACTTAATGCTGTACTGTAGAGCACATCATGATAACATTGTAATGCAACCACATACTGTATGTTGAACATAATTGCTTTCTATGACATAACAGTTGATCTGAACCAAACCCCGTTTCGATCTTCTGCCCCTCGTTGTAGGGTAACTCTGGGTTGGGCTTCAGTATTGCAGGGGGTACAGATAACCCCCACATCGGCGAAGACCCCAGTATCTTCATCACCAAGATTATCCCTGGGGGAGCTGCAGCTCAGGACGAACGCCTCAGGTGTGTACTGTCACCATAGGATTAGGAAATGACAACACTGGACGTCCCTACGATGGGAGAGACGTCGGCCATCTTGGTGGTCAGGGAGATGGTCAACCCGTGGTTTGGTGCTGCTGTTAGGAGATAGAACGCAGATAAATTCACTACTCTGTTTGTTAGCTAGCCGGACCGTTTTAGAGGAATGATTCCACAGTCCCAGTTGGGGGGGGGGGGGGGGTGACCGGTGGTTACCTAGGTTACACCAGTTGGGGGGGGTGACCGGTGGTTACCTAGGTTACCCCAACCTTTTGTCAAACACATTTTTCTGGTTCGCTTTTTTTTGTTGTGTCAATTACAAAACTATGTTTAAGATGAATACATGTCTAAAGTTAACTTTTCATGACTTTTCTACATTACCTGCACCAGAGCTTTCTCACTACTTAGCTTCACTCATGCCTCTTCATGACTTTTCTACATTACCTGCACCAGAGCGTTCTCACTACTTAGTTTCACTCATGCCCCTTTTCATGACTTTTCTACATTACCTGCACCAGAGCGTTCTCACTACTTAGTTTCACTCATGCCCCTTTTCATGACTTTTCTACATTACCTGCACCAGAGCGTTCTCACTACTTAGCTTCACTCATGCCCCTTTTCATGACTTTTCTACATTACCTGCACCAGAGCGTTCTCACTACTTAGCTTCACTCATGCCCCTTTTCATGACTTTTCTACATTACCTGCACCAGAGCGTTCTCACTACTTAGTTTCACTCATGCCTCTTCATGACTTTTCTACATTACCTGCACCAGAGCGTTCTCACTACTTAGTTTCACTCATGCCTCTTCATGACTTTTCTACATTACCTGCACCAGAGCGTTCTCACTACTTAGTTTCACTCATGCCTCTTCATGACTTTTCTACATTACCTGCACCAGAGCGTTCTCACTACTTAGCTTCACTCATGCCCCTTTTCATGACTTTTCTACATTACCTGCACCAGAGCGTTCTCACTACTTAGCTTCACTCATGCCCCTTTTCATGACTTTTCTACATTACCTGCACCAGAGCGTTCTCACTACTTAGTTTCACTCATGCCTCTTCATGACTTTTCTACATTACCTGCACCAGAGCGTTCTCACTACTTAGCTTCACTCATGCCTCTTCATGACTTTTCTACATTACCTGCACCAGAGCGTTCTCACTACTTAGTTTCACTCATGCCTCTTCATGACTTTTCTACATTACCTGCACCAGAGCGTTCTCACTACTTAGCTTCACTCATGCCCCTTTTCATGACTTTTCTACATTACCTGCACCAGAGCGTTCTCACTACTTAGCTTCACTCATGCCCCTTTTCATGACTTTTCTACATTACCTGCACCAGAGCGTTCTCACTACTTAGTTTCACTCATGCCTCTTCATGACTTTTCTACATTACCTGCACCAGAGCTTTCTCACAACTTAGCTTCACTCATGCCTCTTCATGACAGTGCTAGCAGCCTCGTAACGTTACGTGCGTGTCTGTTCGTTGCAGATAGAAAAAAAACCCATGTTGGGTGTTTCTCAAGATGCGTACTACCGTGCTCCGAGCAAAATGGAGAACAGGAGGGGTCGGAGTATGAATCCAAAATCGGAGGGCACTTCTCGAATGTGTACTCAGTTTGTACATATTTTATCTAGCCATGACCAACAACGAGAGACTATACAGCTAGTAGTGACTGTGGTTACACACGGACTATACTAAACAAGTTAAATGTCTTACCTGTTATGAAATGTTTTCTACACACATAGCTACGTGTAGCCTACTTGGTCCCCACAGTTGCCACTCTCCCACGCTGAACAGCCTGAAGCCACAGGTGAAGCTGGTTGAGAGAATGTCAAGAGTGTGCAAAGCTGTTGTTAAGTCGAAGGGTGGCTACTTTGAAGAATTTCAAATATATAATATATATATACATATATTTTTACTTCATTATTCCATATGTGCTATTTCATAGTTTTGATGTCTTCGCTGTTATTCTACAATGTAGAAAATAGTCCAAATAAAGAAAAACCCTTGAATGAGAAGGTGTCCAAACCGTTGACTGTAAATGGAGGCATTTATGGTCTGTGTTACGTTCCCCAGCAAGAAACCAAAAGGTGTCGCTCCAACAGAAGCGGGAACTAACAGCCGAAACTAAACAGGTGTTTAGGAGGGGTTCTGAAAGACACTCATGGGGGATGTCCACTGAACGTTGCCTAGCAACAACAACTGGAACCTAACAGACACCAACTGTGAGAGCCCACTAAATTCACCCAAGAAGAGGCCAAACATTAGAAAAACCCACACCAAACTTAAAGACAGGAATCAAACCAAAAAGTGGAGCAAAATGTGGAGCAAAATTAAAACAATGTCTAAAAACTTGTTTTTGTTTTGTCATTATGGGGTATTGTGATGTCATTATGGGGTATTGTGATGTCATTATGGGGTATTGTGATGTCATTATGGGGTATTGTGATGTCATTATGGGGTATTGTGATGTCATTATGGGGTATTGTGATGTCATTATGGGGTATTGTGATGTCATTATGGGGTATTGTGATGTCATTATGGGGTATTGTGATGTCATTATGGGGTATTGTGATGTCATTATGGGGTATTGTGATGTCATTATGGGGTACTGTGATGTCATTATGGGGTACTGTGATGTCATTATGGGGTATTGTGTGTAGATTGAGTGTTTTATTTATTCAATCCATTTTAGAATAAGGCTGTAATGTAACAAAAGTCAAGGGGTCTGAATACTTCCCGATATGTGCTGTAAATAGCACCTGGGCCAGACAAGTGAAACACCTTCTGACTAACGAGATGACAAGCCGGCACAGGTGTAACATACTGACTAATGTGGTGACACCAAGCACGTTGGGCGCACTGATAACGTCCAACCTCTAAATATATATGGAAAAGCCTGTAGCAGTCTGTTTACATACACTACAGTTCAAAAGTTTGGGGTCACTTAGAAATGTCCTTGTTTTTGAAAGAAAAGTAGAAAATGTTGTCTATTAAAATAACATCAAATTGATCAGAAATACAGTGTAGACATTGCCAATGTTGTAAATGACTATTGTAGCTGGAAACGGCAGATTTTTAAATGGAATATCTACATAGGAGTACAGAGGCCCATTATCAGCAACCATCACTCCTGTGTTCCAATGGCACGTTGTGTTAGCTAATCCAAGTTTGTCATTTTAAAAGGCTAATTGATCATTAGAAAACCCTTTTGCAATTATGTTAGCACAGCTGAAAACTGTTGTTCTGATTAAAGAAGCAATAAAATTGGCCTTCAGACGAGTTGAGTATCTGGAGCCATCAGCATTTGTGGGTTCGATTACAGGCTCAAAATGGCAAGAAACAAAGAACTTTCTTCTGAAACCCGTCAGTCTATTCTTGTTCTGAGAAATGAAGGCTATTCCATGCGAGAAATTGCCAATAAAAATGATCAACTTGGATAAGCTAACACAACAGGTGTTGGAGCACAGGAGTGATGGTTGCTGCAAAAGGGTTTTCTAATGATCAATTAGCCTTTTAAAATGCCTCTGATGACATGTATTTGATTCCTCTGGCTAAAGTGTGAATGACAGATGTATTTGATTCCCCTGGCTAAAGTGTGAATGACAGATGTATTTGATTCCCCTGGCTAAAGTGTGAATGACAGATGTATTTGATTCCCCTGGCTAAAGTGTGAATGACAGATGTATTTGATTCCCCTGGCTAAAGTGTGAATGACAGATGTATTTGATTCCCCTGGCTAAAGTGTGAATGACAGATGTATTTGATTCCCCTGGCTAAAGTGTGAATGACAGATGTATTTGATTCCCCTGGCTAAAGTGTGAATGACGGATGTATTTGATTCCCCTGGCTAAAGTGTGAATGACGGATGTATTTGATTCCCCTGGCTAAAGTGTGAATGACGGATGTATTTGATTCCCCTGGCTAAAGTGTGAATGACTGATGTATTTGATTCCCCTGGCTAAAGTGTGAATGACGGATGTATTTGATTCCCCTGGCTAAAGTGTGAATGACGGATGTATTTGATTCCCCTGGCTAAAGTGTGAATGACGGATGTATTTGATTCCCCTGGCTAAAGTGTGAATGACGGATGTATTTGATTCCCCTGGCTAAAGTGTGAATGACGGATGTATTTGATTCCCCTGGCTAAAGTGTGAATGACGGATGTATTTGATTCCCCTCTGGCTAAAGTGTGAATGACAGATGTATTTGATTCCCTGGCTAAAGTGTGAATGACAGATGTATTTGATTCCCCTGGCTAAAGTGTGAATGACAGATGTATTTGATTCCCCTGGCTAAAGTGTGAATGACAGATGTATTTGATTCCCCTGGCTAAAGTGTGAATGACAGATGTATTTGATTCCCCTGGCTAAAGTGTGAATGACAGATGTATTTGATTCCCCTGGCTAAAGTGTGAATGACAGATGTATTTGATTCCCCTGGCTAAAGTGTGAATGACAGATGTATTTGATTCCCCTGGCTAAAGTGTGAATGAAGGATGTATTTGACTCTTCCTGTAGAGTAAATGAAGGATGTATTTGACCCTTCCTGTAGAGTGAATGACGGATGTATTTGACTCTTCCTGTAGAGTGAATGACGGATGTATTTGACTCTTCCTGTAGAGTGAATGAAGGATATATTTGACTCTTCCTGTAGAGTGAATGAAGGATGTATTTGACTCTTCCTGTAGAGTGAATGAAGGATGTATTTGACTCTTCCTGTAGAGTGAATGAAGGATGTATTTGACTCTTCCTGCAGAGTGAATGAAGGATGTATTTGACTCTTCCTGCAGAGTGAATGAAGGATGTATTTGACTCTTCCTGTAGAGTGAATGAAGGATGTATTTGACTCTTCCTGTAGAGTGAATGAAGGATGTATTTGTCTCTTCCTGCAGAGTGAATGACTGCATCCTGAGAGTGAACGAGGCCGACGTGAGGGATGTGACCCACAGTAAGGCTGTGGAGGCCCTGAAGGAGGCTGGCTGCATCGTCAGGCTCTACATCCGCAGGAGAAAAGCCCTCTCGGAGAAGATCCTGGAGCTCAAACTAGTCAAAGGTCCCAAAGGTAAAGGGAATGTCTGTCACCGTGGAGATTAAAAGCTACACTTTAGTGATACGATTTCATCATGATTTAAATGTGTTGAGTTGATGTGTAACTTTCTGCTACGTGTTCTTTACGCTCTGTGGTTCGTCGTCCTCCGGGTGATAACAGTCTGAATTAGCGGCTCCCAAACTGTTGGGGCGTGCTGACGTAATAGTGGAATGCACAAGGTGCAATTTGTAAATGGGGTTAGTGGTGCATCAGCAGTTCTCCTCTTGTCATGGCAGTCATTGCAGATCTTTAGAGTTGTTTATAACGCGTCTAGGGCCCGGTTTCCCAAAAGCATCATAAGGCGAAGTTCATCGTTAGAAGCTCTAGTAGGAGCATCGTTAAATCTCTGAGCTGTTTCCCAAAAAGCATCTTAAGGCGAACTTCATCGTTAGAAGCTCGTTAAATCTCTGAGCTGTTTCCCAAAAGCATCTTAAGGCGAAGTTCATCGTTAGAAGCTCTAGTAGGAGCATTGTTAAATCTCCGAGCGGTTTCCCAAAAAGCATCTTAAGGCGAAGTTCATCGTTAGAAGCTCTAGTAGGAGCATCGTTAAATCTCCGAGCTGTTTCCCAAAAGCATCTTAAGGCGAAGTTCATCGTTAGAAGCTCTAGTAGGAGCATCGTTAAATCTCCGAGCGGTTTCCCAAAAAGCATCTTAAGGCGAAGTTCATCGTTAGAAGCTCTAGTAGGAGCATCGTTAAATCTCCGAGCTGTTTACCCCCCCCAAAAAACATAATTCACTAAAGGTGCTCTTGTTTACCGACTCCATCAGAGCACTCAGAACAGTGAAGTGTTAGATGTCGTCGTCCCCCCACCACCACGTCACGTTGTACGCAGAAAGACCTCTGTTAAACATAGAATCAAGGCATCTGTCTCACTTGTGACCGCCGATAGCTTCACACCGACGTTGACTACAAAGTTGCAAATGTCTTTGCAATTGTTACAAAAACAATCGAAGGATTAAAAATATGCTTCAAATGAAAACCCGAGATGACTGCATTATGAGATAAATAGCCTACCTACAGTGTAACAGCTTTCGTCCTGGGAAGGAGAGGCATTATGAGATAAATAGCCTACCTACAGTGTAACAGCTTTCTTCCTGGGAAGGAGAGGCATTATGAGATAAATAGCCTACCTACAGTGTAACAGCTTTCGTCCTGGGAAGGAGAGGCATTATGAGATAAATAGCCTACCTACAGTGTAACAGCTTTCTTCCTGGGAAGGAGAGGCATTATGAGATAAATAGCCTACCTACAGTGTAACAGCTTTCTTCCTGGGAAGGAGAGGCATTATGAGATAAATAGCCTACATACAGTGTAACAGCTTTCTTCCTGGGAAGGAGAGGCATTATGAGATAAATAGCCTACCTACAGTGTAACAGCTTTCTTCCTGGGAAGGAGAGGCATTATGAGATAAATAGCCTACCTACAGTGTAACAGCTTTCTTCCTGGGAAGGAGAGGCATTATGAGATAAATAGCCTACCTACAGTGTAACAGCTTTCGTCCTGGGAAGGAGAGGCATTATGAGATAAATAGCCTACCTACAGTGTAACAGCTGTTGGGAAGGAGAGGCATTATGAGATAAATAGCCTACCTACAGTGTAACAGCGTCCTGGGAAGGAGAGGCATTATGAGATAAATAGCCTACCTACAGTGTAACAGCTTTCTTCCTGGGAAGGAGAGGCATTATGAGATAAATAGCCTACCTACAGTGTAACAGCTTTCTTCCTGGGAAGGAGAGGCATTATGAGATAAATAGCCTACCTACAGTGTAACAGCTTTCGTCCTGGGAAGGAGAGGCATTATGAGATAAATAGCCTACCTACAGTGTAACAGCTTTCTTCCTGGGAAGGAGAGGCATTATGAGATAAATAGCCTACCTACAGTGTAACAGCTTTCTTCCTGGGAAGGAGAGGCATTATGAGATAAATAGCCTACCTACAGTGTAACAGCTTTCTTCCTGGGAAGGAGAGGCATTATGAGATAAATAGCCTACCTACAGTGTAACAGCTTTCTTCCTGGGAAGGAGAATTATGAGATAAATAGCCTAGGCCTGGGAAGGAGAGGCATTATGAGATAAATAGCCTACCTACAGTGTAACAGCTTTCTTCCTGGGAAGGAGAGGCATTATAAGATAAATAGCCTACCTACAGTGTAACAGCTTTCTTCCTGGGAAGGAGAGGCATTATGAGATAAATAGCCTACCTACAGTGTAACAGCTTTCGTCCTGGGAAGGAGAGGCATTATGAGATAAATAGCCTACCTACAGTGTAACAGCTTTCTTCCTGGGAAGGAGAGGCATTATGAGATAAATAGCCTACATACAGTGGTAGACGACACAGGCCTATATATTTCAATGTTCATTGTGTTTTATTTGACTACCGTCTTGTCATTTTTGCCTCTAATATATTTAATACTGTGTGTATATATTTATAATTTATAATATATTTATATATATTATTATATTATATGTGTAGCCTCACATGGATGCAATGATGCTCCACATCTTAACAGAGTGCATTATTAGTAGGGTAAACATTTAGAAAAATCTGATTTCAGTATTTGCAGCCGTAGGGGGATGGATCTCTTTCTATGAGCTGATCTATCGTCAGTGTTGTGGAATAACTATGATGTTTAAGGGAAATATTTGAATGGAGAAATCTGATCCGAGAGCAGCGCTCCCTTTTTCTTTCCATCCTGTCAGTGTCGACACACGCCTCAACGACTCCGTGACCGTTCCCTCTGCGTGGTTGTTTCGGGGAAACGCGTGTGACGTTTTCGGGCCCGTTGTAGGCTAGACTCGGAAGCC
Source organism: Oncorhynchus gorbuscha (assembly GCF_021184085.1). Taxonomy (NCBI): domain Eukaryota; kingdom Metazoa; phylum Chordata; class Actinopteri; order Salmoniformes; family Salmonidae; genus Oncorhynchus; species Oncorhynchus gorbuscha. Next base: position 8,818,632 of record NC_060187.1, on the reverse strand, counting down.
TAAGTTTCATCGCTATGGGAACCGTGCCCCAGATCAACTAGCCCTCCCCCCTACTGGGCACGGACCTCATTCTAACTGATGTGAATTCAACGGGAAATCAATCAAAAAATGTCATTGGATTTAGGTTGAAAGTTGGGTGGAAATGCCCCGACGTTGATACCTTTCTTCAAATCCCAATCAGTTTTCCACGTTGATTCAACGTCATCACGTTCGTTGTTGAAATGATGTGGAAACAACATCGATTCAGCCAGGTTTTGCCCAGTGGGGTGTCAGAAACCGTTATTTGTAATGGTTTAGTTGCTCAGCTATCACGTGAACACACCTAGTACATGACCAAATGTGTAGAATAGCAGGAAATGTGCTTTAAAACTGCAAAATGTTCTCTCCACCTCATGGCAAAATGTGTAGAATTTAAGGAAATTAGCATAAAATACAAAAATTAAATCTGCACCCCATGGCAAAATGTATAGAATTGCAGGAAATAATCTTTAAACCTGCAACATGATGGAAGGGGGGCCTGAGTGAAAAGGTTTGGGAACCACTGCTCTGAATTAATATAGTATTTATAATGTTTTATTGTGTTGTAATGTACCTCTCTCTCTCTCTCCCTCCCTCCCAACCTCCTCCCTCCCAACCTCCCTCCCTCCCAACCTCCCTCTGTCTCTACCCTTCTCTCCCTTCTCTCCCTCCCTCCCTCCCTCCCTCCCAACCTCCCTCTGTCTCTACCCTTCTCTCCCTCCCAACCTCCCTCCCTCCCAACCTCCCTCCCAACCTCCCTCCCTCCCAACCTCCCTCCCTCCCAACCTCCCTCCCAACCTCCCTCTGTCTCTACCCTTCTCTCCCTTCTCTCCCTCCCTCTCTCCCTCCCTCTCTCCCTCCCTCCCTCCCTCCCTCCCTCCCTCCCTCCCTCCCTCCCTCCCTCCCTCCCTCCCTCCCTCCCTCCCTCTGTCTCTACCCTTCTCTCCCTCCCTTCCTCACTCCCCCCCCTCCCTCACTCCCTCCCTCACTCCCTCCCTCACTCCCTCCCTCTCTCCCTCACTCCCTCCCTCCCTCCCTCTCTCTACCCTTCTCTCTCTCCCTCCCTCCCTCTCTCTACCCTTCTCCCACCCACCCTCCCTCACTCCCTCCCTCTCTCCCTCACTCCCTCCCTCCCTCCCTCTCTCTACCCTTCTCCCTCCCTCCCTCTCTCTGTCTGTACCCTTCTCTCTCTCCCTCCCTCTGTCTCTACCCTTCTCTCCCTCTCTCCCTCCCTCTGTCTCTACCCTTCTCTCCCTCTCTCACTCTTTGCGTCTCTCCTCTGTCCCTCCCTCTCTTCAGGGCTAGGATTCAGTATTGCGGGGGGAGTAGGGAACCAGCACATTCCAGGAGACAACAGCATCTATGTCACCAAGGTCATCGAGGGAGGGGCTGCACACAAAGACCAGAGGCTGCAGATAGGAGACAAACTATTGGCTGTAAGAACATAACAATGTAGTGACTCAGCAAAAAAAAGAAACGTCCTCTCACTGTCAACTGCGTTTATTTTCAGCTAACTTAACATGTGTAAATATTTGTATGAACATAAGTTTCAACAACTGAGACATAAACTGAACAAGATCCACAGACATGTGACTAACAGAATTGGAATAATGTGTCCCTGAACAAAAGGGGGGGGGCTCAAAATCAAGATACAGTCAGTATCTGGTGTGGCCACCAGCTGCATTAAGTACTGCAATGCATCTCCTCCTCATGGGCTGCACCAGATTTGCCAGTTTTTTCTGTGAGATGTTACCCCACCCTTCCACCAAGGCAAGTTCCCGGATATTTCTGGGGGGAATGGCCCTAGCCCTCACCCTCCGATCCAACAGGTCCCAGACGTGCTCAATGGGATTGAGATCCAGACTCTTCGCTTGCCATGGCAGAACACTGACATTCCTGTCTTGCAGGAAATCACGCACAGAACGAGCAGTATGGCTGGTGGCATTGTCATGCTGGAGGGTCATGTCAGGATGAGCCTGCAGGAAGGGTACCACATGAGGGAGGAGGATGTCTTCCCTGTAACGCACAGCGTTGGGATTGCCTGCAATGACGGCACGCTCAGTCCGATGATGCTGTGACACACCGCCCCAGACCATGACGGACCCTCCACCTCCAAATCGATCCCGCTCCAGAGTACAGGCCTCGGTGTTACGCTCATTCCTTCGATGATAAACGCAAATCTGACCATCACCCCTGGTGAGACAAAGCCACGACTCGTCAGTGAAGAGCACTTTTTGTCAGTCCTGTCTGGTCCAGCGACGGTGCATTTGTGCTAATAGGCGATGCTGTTGCCGGTGATTTCTGGTGAGGACCTGCCTTACAACAGGCCTACAAGCCCTCAGTCCAACCTCTCTCAGCCTATTGTAGACAGTCTGAGCGCAGATGGAGGGATTTTGCGTTCCTGCTGTAACTCGGGCAGTTGTTGTTGCCATCCTGTACCTGTCCCGCAGGTGTGATGTTCGGATGTACCGATCCTGTGCAGGTGTTGTTACACGTGGTCTGCCACCCCGAGGACGATCAGCTGCCCATCCTGTCTCCCTGTAGCCCTGTCTTAGGCATCTCACTGTACGGACATTGCAATTTATTTCCCTGGCCACATCTGCAGTCCTCATGCCTCCTTGCAGCATGCCTAAGGCACGTTCACGCAGATGAGCAGGGACCCTGGGCATCTTTCTTTTGGTGTTTTTCAAAGTCCGTAGAAAGGCCTCTTTAGTGTCCTAAGTTTTCATAACTGTGACCTTAATTGCCTACCGTCTGTGAGCTGTTAGTGTCTTAACGACCGTTCCACAGGTATATGTTCATTAATTGTTTATGGTTCATTGAACAAGCGTGGGAAACCTTGTTTAAACCCTTTACAATGAAGATCTGTGAAGTTATTTGGATTTTTACGAATTATCTTTAAAAGACAGGGTCCTTTAAAAAGGGGAGTTTCTTTTTGTTTTGTTTCTGAGTTTACTTCCTGAAAGACTTCCCACTGGGCATTGACATTACATCAACGTCTAGTTCTGACAGACATTTGATTGAGTTGTCGACTGACGTGAATTTGACCTGAAATCAACAACAATTTGAACCATGTCATTTGGATTGAGTTTTAAAGTTGAGGTCCTCTGTAAGCCAGGTGGAAGAGCATGGCGTTGATTCCCAGGACCTCCCTTATGTCAAATGTATTCCTGACTGTAAGTCACTTAGGGGAAAAGTGTCTGGTAAATTACATATTATATTGTTATTGTACACATATACAACAGGTGTAGGTAGACCTTACAGTGAAATGCTGAATACAACAGGTGTAGTAGACCTTACAGTGAAATGCTGAATACAACAGGTGTAGTAGACCTTACAGTGAAATGCTGAATACAACAGGTGTAGTATACCTTACAGTGAAATGCTGAATACAACAGGTGTAGTAGACCTTACAGTGAAATGCTGAATACAACAGGTGTAGTAGACCTTACAGTGAAATGCTGAATACAACAGGTGTAGTAGACCTTACAGTGAAATGCTGAATACAACAGGTGTAGGAGACCTTACAGTGAAATGCTGAATACAACAGGTGTAGGTAGACCTTACAGTGAAATGCTGAATACAACAGGTGTAGTAGACCTTACAGTGAAATGCTGAATACAACAGGTGTAGTAGACCTTACAGTGAAATGCTGAATACAACAGGTGTAGGTAGACCTTACAGTGAAATGCTGAATACAACAGGTGTAGTAGACCTTACAGTGAAATGCTGAATACAACAGGTGTAGTAGACCTTACATTGAAATGCTGAATACAACAGGTGTAGTAGACCTTACAGTGAAATGCTGAATACAACAGGTGTAGTAGACCTTACAGTGAAATGCTGAATACAACCGGTGTAGTAGACCTTACAGTGAAATGCTGAATACAACAGGTGTAGTAGACCTTACAGTGAAATGCTGAATACAACAGGTGTAGTAGACCTTACAGTGAAATGCTGAATACAACAGGTGTAGGTAGACCTTACAGTGAAATGCTGAATACAACAGGTGTAGTAGACCTTACATTGAAATGCTGAATACAACAGGTGTAGTAGACCTTACAGTGAAATGCTGAATACAACAGGTGTAGTAGACCTTACAGTGAAATGCTGAATACAACAGGTGTAGTAGACCTTACATTGAAATGCTGAATACAACAGGTGTAGTAGACTTTACAGTGAAATGCTGAATACAACAGGTGTAGTAGACCTTACAGTGAAATGCTGAATACAACAGGTGTAGTAGACCTTACAGTGAAATGCTGAATACAACAGGTGTAGGTAGACCTTACAGTGAAATGCTGAATACAACAGGTGTAGTAGACCTTACAGTGAAATGCTGAATACAACAGGTGTAGTAGACCTTACATTGAAATGCTGAATACAACAGGTGTAGTAGACCTTACAGTGAAATGCTGAATACAACAGGTGTAGTAGACCTTACAGTGAAATGCTGAATACAACCGGTGTAGTAGACCTTACAGTGAAATGCTGAATACAACAGGTGTAGTAGACCTTACAGTGAAATGCTGAATACAACAGGTGTAGTAGACCTTACAGTGAAATGCTGAATACAACAGGTGTAGGTAGACCTTACAGTGAAATGCTGAATACAACAGGTGTAGTAGACCTTACATTGAAATGCTGAATACAACAGGTGTAGTAGACCTTACAGTGAAATGCTGAATACAACAGGTGTAGTAGACCTTACAGTGAAATGCTGAATACAACAGGTGTAGTAGACCTTACAGTGAAATGCTGAATACAACAGGTGTAGTAGACCTTACAGTGAAATGCTGAATACAACAGGTGTAGTAGACCTTACAGTGAAATGCTGAATACAACAGGTGTAGTAGACCTTACATTGAAATGCTGAATACAACAGGTGTAGTAGACCTTACAGTGAAATGCTGAATACAACAGGTGTAGTAGACCTTACAGTGAAATGCTGAATACAACAGGTGTTGTAGACCTTACAGTGAAATGCTGAATACAACAGGTGTAGTAGACCCTACAGTGAAATGCTGAATACAACAGGTGTAGGAGACCTTACAGTGAAATGCTGAATACAACAGGTGTAGTAGACCCTACAGTGAAATGCTGAATACAACAGGTGTAGTAGACCCTACAGTGAAATGCTGAATACAACAGGTGTAGTAGACCTTACAGTGAAATGCTGAATACAACAGGTGTAGGTAGACCTTACAGTGAAATGCTGAATACAACAGGTGTAGTAGACCTTACAGTGAAATGCTGAATACAACAGGTGTAGTAGACCTTACAGTGAAATGCTGAATACAACAGGTGTAGTAGACCTTACAGTGAAATGCTGAATACAACAGGTGTAGTAGACCCTACATTGAAATGCTTACTTACAAGCCCTTAACCAACAATGCAGTTTTAATCAAATAAAATAAAAAGAGACAAAAATAACAAATGATGAAAGAGCAGTAGTAAATACAACAGCTGTGGCTATATACATATATATATAATATATAATATATATATATACATGGGGTACCGGTACAGAGTCAGACAGTCAACTTGATTGGTTTGTAGGTACAGCAGTATCTCATTATGGGTTGGTTATTTGTGTGGAGTCTCACCATGTCCTCTTCTCTGGTAGATACAGTTTGGCGTTCGCCGTCTCCACGTCTTTCTGTCAGTGTGTCAGGTGACAATCGTCCAGAGACATCCCGTTGTACATCACAGTGATATATTATGGGATGTTTCTGGACGATTGTCAGGAAGTCAATTCAATTCCAGGGGCTTTATTGGCATGGGAAACACGTGTTAACATTGCCAAAGCAAGTGAGGTAGATCATCTACAAAAGTGAAGTAAACAAGTCTCCCAAAGTTCCTCCAATCATCTTAAAGGTAATTCAGAAGTCGTCTACACTAAATGCCACAGTAGAGACGGATTCCCATGGACTCTCCTGATCCAAATTACACAATGAGACTTTCCCTTTAATTCAGATGGAGATATTACCCCCCCCCCCCCTTCACACTACTGAGGAAAATAAAAGATTGGGATAGTTAGGAATTGTACAATTACTTAACATGTTATTCATAGCCAAAATGAGTGCAGGAGAGAAAGTTGGCTGGTTTTGATGGCAACAGTGTCATGACTACCACATCATTTCATCTTTACCGTTGACTTGCTCAGGTCAGGGCAGTAATCGCCTTACAATTTCACCTCATAAAATAGCTTAACTTAACAAACCCTTAACTTAACAAACCCTTAACTTAACAAACCCTTAACTTAACAAACCCTTAACTTAACAAACCCTTAACTTAACAAACCCTTAACTTAACAAACCCTTAACTTAACAAACCCTTAACTTAACAAACCCTTAACTTAACAAACCCTTAACTTAACAAACCCTTAACTTAACAAACCCTTAACTTAACAAATCCCCTTGAAGTACTTGACTTCGATTAAGTTAGATTGAGGCTTGTTTTGGATACGATGACAGTTGGTTTGCCTGACATGTCTCCTCCTGTATGTAACCAACTGATGAGCCGTCTGACTGCCCCCCCCCCCCCAGGTAAACAGCGCTTGCCTTGAGGAAGTGAGTCACGAGGATGCCGTGGCAGCCTTGAAAAACACCCCTGATGTGGTTTACTTGAAAGTGGCGAAGCCCACCAGTGTCTTCATGAACGACAGTTTCGCTCCCCCCGACATCACCAACTGTGAGTGCGCACGAACACACACACACACATACACACATATTCAAGTACACACACATCCCATGGTTTCCAATTATCCCAGGGTAGCTGTGACAGCAGGGGAGTGTTCATCAGGACGTTTTGTTATGTTCAGATGCTAATATACAATGTAGAATAAACATGCTTTTCTGACATGTAGCCTACAATATGGCTCTATCCGTGGCATTTCTACCTGCAACGTTTGGCTACCGAACGCGGCCCTGGTTATGTGAAGGGAGCCATGTGGTGTGGAGCTCCCACGGAGGGATGCTACATCGATACACAACTTCACAGAACTACAGACTAAAGCTAATCAATGAAAACATTATATATCTCTAGCTTCTCAAACGGAAGCAACCCATCAAAAAGGGGGTAAAGTGCTAATTATTAGCTTCCCTGTGTTGTTATCCATAGATAACTACTAGCAACCCATCAAAAAGGGGTAAAATGCTAATTATTAGCTTCCCTGTGTTGTTACCATAGATAACCACTAGCATCCTTCAAAGGGCTAATTTGCTAGTGGTCCAATTTGTTATTGTATAAATTCTGTGTAAAGGGTCAGTATTATGACAGAACATGGGTCTGTGGGTCTGAGAGGAATATAGGACAAAAGACAAATGTAATCATTAAGGCCACGCAGACCCAGCGTGTCGCTGGCTGCTGACCCCAATAGCTACTGCGCTAATCCAATGGGCACAGTGAGTTAGTGGGGAGGGAGTGAGTACAGCGGGTCTATATCTGGACCAATAGGCATTAGAATAGAGTTTACAGTAGTAGGTCCAATCTGAGCCAGACTCCTTATGAAGGAGGAAGGGTTCCTGTTTAGAAGCAGGGTGAATGGCTGGCTATTTAACTGTAGCGGAGTATACCGTGGGTGACCCACTGTCTGTCCCCCTGACTAGCTGAGTATACCGTGGGTGACCCACTGTCTGTTCCCCTGACTAGCTGAGTATACCGTGGGTGACCCACTGTCTGTCCCCCTGACTAGCTGAGTATACCGTGGGTGACCCACTGTCTGTTCCCCTGACTAGATGAGTATACCGTGGGTGACCCACTGTCTGTCCCCCTGACTAGCTGAGTATACCGTGGGTGACCCACTGTCTGTCCCCCTGACTAGCTGAGTATACCGTGGGTGACCCACTGTCTGTCCCCCTGACTGAGCTGAGTATACTGAGTATACGTGGGTGACCCACTGTCTGTCCCCTGACTAGCTGAGTATACCGTGGGTGACCCACTGTCTGTCCCCCTGACTAGCTGAGTATACCGTGGGTGACCCACTGTCTGTCCCCCTGACTAGCTGAGTATACCATGGGTGACCCACTGTCTGTCCCCCTGACTAGCTGAGTATACCGTGGGTGACCCACTGTCTGTTCCCCTGACTAGCCCCCCACTGTCTGGCCCCCTGACTAGCTGAGTATACCGTGGGTGTCCCACTGTCTGGCCCCCTGACTAGCTGAGTATACCGTGGGTGACCCACTGTCTGGCCCCCTGACTAGCTGAGTATACCGTGGGTGACCCACTGTCTGGCCCCCTGACTAGCTGAGTATACCGTGGGTGACCCACTGTCTGGCCCCCTGACTAGCTGAGTATACCATGGGTGACCCACTGTCTGTCCCCCTGACTGTAGCTGAGTATACCGTGGGTGACCCACTGTCTGGCCCCCTGACTAGCTGAGTATACCGTGGGTGACCCACTGTCTGTCCCCCTGACTAGCTGAGTATACCGTGGGTGACCCACTGTCTCTCTGCATCACTGTTCACGCCACGTTTATGTTTCGGGACACGTATATTGGTCTCGTTTAAGTCTTGCTTTGTTGCCTATGGGGCCAGCCCTGTCCAGTACCAGGCAGAACGTTCCGTGTTGCCTATGGGGCCAGCCCCGTCCAGTACCAGGCAGAACGTTCCGTGTTGGCCAGCCCAGTCTAGTACCAGGCAGAACGTTCCGTGTTGCCTATGGGGCCAGCCCTGTCTAGTACCAGGCAGAACGTTCCGTGTTGGCCAGCCCCGTCCAGTACCAGGCAGAACGTTCCGTGTTGGCCAGCCCAGTCTAGTACCAGGCAGAACGTTCCGTGTTGCCTATGGGCCCAGCCCCGTCCAGTACCAGGCAGAACGTTCCCTGTTGGCCAGCCCTGTCCAGTACCAGGGGAACGTTCCGTGTTGCCTCTGGGGCCAGCCCTGTCCAGTACCAGGCAGAACGTTCCGTGTTGCCTCTGGGGCCAGCCCTGTCCAGTACCAGGGGGAACGTTCCAGTATTTCACCTGGACAATGTTATTGATTGTTCTGTGGTGCTTGTGCCATTGCTGAAGGTGGTCTTCATTTAAGGAGAGAACCTCCCCCTGTCAGAGGAGCCATAAAGCATGTGTTTTATAGTGTCCTGCTCTGCCTCTGTCTGTACCAGGGTCGGCTCAAGGTGAAGTTAGCGATTAGCCTAGCGCCTCCCTCACTAAGCAGCATTTTATCATTTTTTCTTAGCATTAGCCGCTAATGTTAACTCACTATCTATCTACACACTGAGGCGGAGACCCATTATATTGATACTGTGTGTGTGTGTGTGTGTGTGTGTGTGTGTGTGTGTGTGTGTGTGTGTGTGTGTGTGTGTGTGTGTGTGTGTGTGTGTGTGTGTGTGTGTGTGTGTGTGTGTGTGTGTGTGTGTTATTTCTCTAGCGTATTCCCCTCACATGGACAACCATATCAGCCCTTCCAACTACCTGAGCCGGCCCCATACCCCCGCCACGCCTGGTCGCTACTCCCCCGTCCCCAAGAGCATGCTAGGAGACGACGAGGTGACAAGGTAAACTGGGTGATGATAGACACACACACACACAACATTTGATCCCTTTTCTTTTACAAAGCGTTAGATGTTTATACGTGTTGTTAGTGTTTGTGTTGGTTTATGAGTGTACTGGACAAAGGGAGTGTGGTGCCATTATTAGTTGCTGCTGCTGAGATTCATCAGTACCATGGTGAATGGGTCACTTTCCTTCTCTTGACTCTCAGTGGCTCTCAGTTATGGTGCTGTATCTCCTCCCCTTAATCTGAGTTATGGTGCTGTATCTCCTCCCCTTAATCTGAGTTATGGTGCTGTATCTCCTCCCCTTAATCTGAGTTATGGTGTTCTATCTCCTCCCCTTAATCTGAGTTATGGTGTTCTATCTCCTCCCCTTAATCTGAGTTATGGTGCTGTATCTCCTCCCCTTAATCTGAGTTATGGTGCTGTATCTCCTCCCCTTAATCTGAGTTATGGTGCTGTATCTCCTCCCCTTAATCTGAGTTATGGTGCTGTATCTCCTCCCCTTAATCTGAGTTATGGTGCTGTATCTCCTCCCCTTAATCTGAGTTATGGTGCTGTATCTCCTCCCCTTAATCTGAGTTATGGTGCTCTACTCCCCTTAATCTGAGTTATGGTGCTGTATCTCCTCCCCTTAATCTGAGTTATGGTGCTCCATCTCCTCCCCTTAATCTGAGTTATGGTGTTCTATCTCCTCCCCTTAATCTGAGTTATGGTGCTGTATCTCCTCCCCTTAATCTGAGTTATGGTGCTGTATCTCCTCCCCTTAATCTGAGTTATGGTGCTGTATCTCCTCCCCTTAATCTGAGTTATGGTGCTGTATCTCCTCCCCTTAATCTGAGTTATGGTGCTGTATCTCCTCTCCTTAATCTGAGTTATGGTGCTGTATCTCCTCCCCTTAATCTGAGTTATGGTGCTGTATCTCCTCCCCTTAATCTGAGTTATGGTGCTGTATCTCCTCCCCTTAATCTGAGTTATGGTGCTGTATCTCCTCCCCTTAATCTGAGTTATGGTGCTGTATCTCCTCCCCTTAATCTGAGTTATGGTGCTGTATCTCCTCCCCTTAATCTGAGTTATGGTGCTGTATCGCCCCTTAATCTGAGTTATGGTGCTGTATCTCCTCCCCTTAATCTGAGTTATGGTGCTGTATCTCCTCCCCTTAATCTGAGTTATGGTGCTGTATCTCCCCCTTAGTCTGAGTTATGGTGCTGTATCTCCTCCCCTTAATCTGAGTTATGGTGCTGTATCTCCTCCCCTTAATCTGAGTTATGGTGCTGTATCTCCTCCTTAATCTGAGTTATGGTGCTGTATCTCCCCCCCCTTAGTCTGAGTTATGGTGCTGTATATCCTCCCCTTAATCTGAGTTATGGTGCTCTACTCTCCTTAATCTGAGTTATGGTGCTGTATCTCCTCCCCTTAATCTGAGTTATGGTGCTGTATCTCCTCCCCTTAATCTGAGTTATGGTGCTGTATCTCCCCCCCTTAGTCTGAGTTATGGTGCTGTATCTCCTCCCCTTAATCTGAGTTATGGTGCTGTATCTCCCCCTTAGTCTGAGTTATGGTGCTGTATCTCCTCCCCTTAATCTGAGTTATGGTGCTGTATCTCCCCCTTAGTCTGAGTTATGGTGCTGTATCTCCTCCCCTTAATCTGAGTTATGGTGCTGTATCTCCCCCTTAGTCTGAGTTATGGTGCTGTATCTCCTCCCCTTAATCTGAGTTATGGTGCTGTATCTCCCCCCCTTAGTCTGAGTTATGGTGCTGTATCTCCTCCCCTTAATCTGAGTTATGGTGCTCTACTCTCCTTAATCTGAGTTATGGTGCTGTATCTCCTCCCCTTAATCTGAGTTATGGTGCTGTATCTCCTCCCCTTAATCTGAGTTATGGTGCTGTATCTCCCCCCCTTAGTCTGAGTTATGGTGCTGTATCTCCTCCCCTTAATCTGAGTTATGGTGCTGTATCTCCTCCCCTTAATCTGAGTTATGGTGCTGTATCTCCTCCCCTTAATCTGAGTTATGGTGCTGTATCTCCTCCCCTTAATCTGAGTTATGGTGCTGCTGTATCTCCTCCACTTAATCTGAGTTATGGTGCTGTATCTCCTCTTAATCTGAGTTATGGTGCTGTATCGCCCCTTAATCTGAGTTATGGTGCTGTATCTCCTCCCCTTAATCTGAGTTATGGTGCTGTATCTCCTCCCCTTAATCTGAGTTATGGTGCTGTATCTCCCCCCCCTTAGTCTGAGTTATGGTGCTGTATCTCCTCCCCTTAATCTGAGTTATGGTGCTCTACTCTCCTTAATCTGAGTTATGGTGCTGTATCTCCTCCCCTTAATCTGAGTTATGGTGCTGTATCTCCTCCCCTTAATCTGAGTTATGGTGCTGTATCTCCTCCCCTTAATCTGAGTTATGGTGCTGTATCTCCCCCCCTTAGTCTGAGTTATGGTGCTGTATCTCCTCCCCTTAATCTGAGTTATGGTGCTGTATCTCCTCCCCTTAATCTGAGTTATGGTGCTGTATCTCCTCCCCTTAATCTGAGTTATGGTGCTGTATCTCCTCCCCTTAATCTGAGTTATGGTGCTGTATCTCCTCCCCTTAATCTGAGTTATGGTGCTGTATCTCCTCTTAATCTGAGTT
>NC_060187.1:8791489-8798989 GCF_021184085.1 Oncorhynchus gorbuscha | reverse complement strand
TGTCTGCCCTCTCTGCCTTCTCACTCTGTCTGCCCTCTCTTTCCTCTCTCTCTACCTTCTCACTCTGTCTGCCCTCTCTTTCCTCTCTCTCTCTGCCTTCTCACTCTGTCTGCCCTCTCTTTCCTCTCTCTCTACCTTCTCACTCTGTCTGCCCTCTCTTTCCTCTCTCTCTGCCTTCTCAATCTCTCTTTCCTCTCTCTCTACCTTCTCACTCTGTCTGCCCTCTCTTTCGTCTCTCTCTACCTTCTCACTCTGTCTGCCCTCTCTTTCCTCTCTCTCTACCTTCTCACTCTGTCTGCCCTCTCTTTCCTCTCTCTCTGCCTTCTCACTCTGTCTGCCCTCTCTTTCCTCTCTCTGCCTTCTCACTCTGTCTGCCCTCTCTTTCCTCTCTCTCTCTGCCTTCTCACTCTGTCTGCCCTCTCTTTCCTCTCTCTCTACCTTCTCACTCTGTCTGCCCTCTCTTTCCTCTCTCTCTGCCTTCTCACTCTCTCTTTCCTCTCTCTCTACCTTCTCACTCTGTCTGCCCTCTCTTTCCTCTCTCTCTACCTTCTCACTCTGTCTGCCCTCTCTTTCCTCTCTCTCTGCCTTCTCACTCTGTCTGCCCTCTCTTTCCTCTCTCTCTGCCTTCTCACTCTGTCTGCCCTCTCTTTCCTCTCTCTCTGCCTTCTCACTCTGTCTGCCCTCTCTTTCCTCTCTCTGCCTTCTCACTCTGTCTGCCCTCTCTTTCCTCTCTCTCTCTCTGCCTTCTCACTCTTTCTGCCCTCTCTTTCCTCTCTCTCTCTCTGCCTTCTCACTCTTTCTGCCCTCTCTTTCCTCTCTCTCTGCCTTCTCACTCTGTCTGCCCTCTCTTTCCTCTCTCTCTGCCTTCTCACTCTGTCTGCCCTCTCTTTCCTCTCTCTCTGCCTTCTCACTCTGTCTGCCCTCTCTTTCCTCTCTCTCTCTCTGCCTTCTCACTCGTTCTGCCCTCTCTTTCCTCTCTCTCTCTCTGCCTTCTCACTCGTTCTGCCCTCTCTCTGTTGATGGAGCTGGTAGATGAAGTTATGGACGATGAATGGTTTTGAAGCTAATGAGAGGCCAGCTGTGTAACCTGGGGGGATATGTCTGGGAGGTGAGACTGATGGAGAGAGAGAGAGAGAGAGAGAGAGAGAGAGAGAGAGAGAGAGAGAGAGAGAGAGAGAGAGAGAGAGAGAGAGAGAGAGAGAGAGAGAGAGAGAGAGAGAGAGAGAGAGAGAGAGAGAGAGAGAGAGAGAGAGAGAGAGAGATGGGGAGGGGAGAGAGAAAGATGCAGAGAAAGATTGAGAGCATGGCTAAGCTCTGGTCACCTTGGGCTGCTCAGTCCTGCCACAGCCAGAGATATACAGTGCTGTCATCAGTGGGAACAGACTGCCTGACCACAGCAGGGACCACAACACCTCTGTCTCTCAGCCTTCAACCAGCACATCCATTGGGTCTTACAGACAGAGGCAGACACTAAATGGGATTAATAGATCTTTGTTTTTTTCCGTTCTACACACACACACACACACACACACACACACACACACACACACACACACACACACACACACACACACACACACTGAGGCGTGTTGCCAAATGTCTTGTCACTCTGCTTGGCTCCCTCTCCACGCTTTCTGTTGCTGTGAGCCATGAAATGAGAAAGAAAGAGGAGACAGAAAGAGGAGACAGAAAGAGGAGACAGAAAGAGGAGACAGAAAGAGGAGGGCAGAAAGAGGAGACAGAAAGAGGAGGGCAGAAAGAGGAGACAGAAAGAGGAGACAGAAAGAGGAGACAGGTTTGTTCTTAGTTGACATTCAGACAGGGAGGGACAGAGGGAGATGGATAGCTAGGGACAGAGGGAGATGGATAGCTAGGGACAGAGGGAGATGGATAGCTAGGGACAGAGGGAGATGGATAGCTAGGGACAGAGAGAGATGGATAGCTAGGGACAGAGGGAGATGGATAGCTAGGGACAGAGAGACTAGGGACAGAGATGGATAGCTAGGGACAGAGGGAGATGGATAGCTAGGGACAGAGAGAGATGGATAGCTAGGGACAGAGGGAGATGGATAGCTAGGGACAGAGAGAGATGGATAGCTAGGGACAGAGGGAGATGGATAGCTAGGGACAGAGGGAGATGGATAGCTAGGGACAGAGAGAGATGGATAGCTAGGGACAGAGGGAGATGGATAGCTAGGGACAGAGGGAGATGGATAGCTAGGGACAGAGGGAGATGGATAGCTAGGGACAGAGGGAGATGGATAGCTAGGGACAGAGGGAGATGGATAGCTAGGGACAGAGGGAGATGGATAGCTAGGGACAGAGGGAGATGGATAGCTAGGGACAGAGGGAGATGGATAGCTAGGGACAGAGGGAGATGGATAGCTAGGGACAGAGGGAGATGGATAGCTAGGGACAGAGGGAGGGACAGAGGGAGATGGATAGCTGGGGACAGAGGGAGATGGATAGCTGGGGACAGAGGGAGATGGATAGCTAGGGACAGAGGGAGGGACAGAGGGAGATGGATAGCTAGGGACAGAGGGAGATGGATAGCTAGGGACAGAGGGAGGGACAGAGGAGATGGATAGCTGGGGACAGAGGGAGATGGATAGCTAGGGACAGAGGAGATGGATAGCTAGGGACAGAGGGAGATGTACTCCAGACAGCAGTGTAAATGGATCCCTTGGAGGTCTCCTCTCCCAGCTAAACGTATAAACTGGCGATGTGACAGTTACTAACTTCTGTCTGGGATACTTCTGTTACCTGAGGAGTTCACACAAGCTCTGCCTTTTGTTGGCGCACGTTTTGGCTTTTGTATGAGTCTGTGTGTGCGTGTTTGTATGTGGGGCATTTCCACGGTAACAGAATGACACTGATCCTCATGTTTTTTACTTTAAAATGTATGTCAAACAAAAACCAACGATTGCAAAGTTCAACAAACCACACACCTCTATGAACAAGGACAACTTGTAACAATTTACACTGAACATTTTTACAAAAACACAAGAAGACCAGTGCAGATTCAAAGTATGTAAACAGAAGGACTGTTTGAACTGTTTGTGGACTGTTTGTGGACTGTTTGTGGACTGTTTGTGAACTGTTTGTGAACTGTTTGTGGACTGTTTGTGGACTGTTTGTGGACTGTTTGTGGACTGTTTGTGGACTGTTTGTGGACTGTTTGTGGACTGTTTGTGGACTGTTTGTGAACTGTTTGTACTGTTTGTGTACTGTTTGTGAACTGTTTGTGAACTGTTTGTGAACTGTTTGTGTCGTCATTCTTCTGCCACACTTTGTATCTGCACTGTCCCATGTTTTCCATCAGCTCCACTTCATGAATGAACTGGGCTTCTTTTCATTTCAAACGTTTCGATTCGCTGGTCAGTAACGTCTGTACAGCCTTCTCGCGCTAGAACAAACGACTCTTCTAGAGATCTATTGACGGGACAGGCGCCTGTCAATCACAAAGCCAGTGACGTGAAACACTGCTGGTTTGTCAGTCTGCTGTTGGTCCCGCCTAGTGGTCATTACAGACACTCTTCAGTGTAGCCCAGTGATCATTACAGACACTCTTCAGTGTAGCCTAGTGGTCATTACAGACACTCTTCAGTGTAGCCCAGTGATCATTACAGACACTCTTCAGTGTAGCCCAGTGATCATTACAGACACTCTTCAGTGTAGCCTAGTGGTCATTACAGACACTCTTCAGTGTAGCCCAGTGATCATTACAGACACTCTTCAGTGTAGCCCAGTGATCATTACAGACACTCTTCAGTGTAGCCTAGTGATCATTACAGACACTCTTCAGTGTAGCCTAGTGGTCATTACAGACACTCTTCAGTGTAGCCCAGTGATCATTACAGACACTCTTCAGTGTAGCCTAGTGATCATTACAGACACTCTTCAGTGTAGCCCAGTGATCATTACAGACACTCTTCAGTGTAGCCCAGTGATCATTACAGACACTCTTCAGTGTAGCCTAGTGGTCATTACAGACACTCTTCAGTGTAGCCCAGTGATCATTACAGACACTCTTCAGTGTAGCCCAGTGATCATTACAGACACTCTTCAGTGTAGCCTAGTGATCATTACAGACACTCTTCAGTGTAGCCCAGTGATCATTACAGACACTCGTAACCGGAAGGTTGCAAGTTCAAACCCCCGAGCTGACAAGGTACAAATCTGTCGTTCTGCCCCTGAACAGGCAGTTAACCCACTGTTCCCCTGAACAAGGCAGTTAACCCACTGTTCCCCTGAACAAGGCAGTTAAACCCACTGTTCCCCTGAACAAGGCAGTTAACCCCACTGTTCCCCTGAACAAGGCAGTTAACCCACTGTTCCCCTGAACAAGGCAGTTAACCCACTGTTCCCCTGAACAAGGCAGTTAACCCACTGTTCCCCTGAACAAGGCAGTTAACCCCACTGTTCCCCTGAACAAGGCAGTTAACCCACTGTTCCCCTGAACAGGCAGTTAACCCACTGTTCCTAGGCCGTCATTGAAAATAAGAATTTGTTCTTAACTGACTTGCCTGGTTAAATAAAGGTAAAATAAAAAAAAATAAAAAAGGTAGGGTGGGGTACGCAAAATATGTCGACATTGAGCATCTTTACCTCCTGAATGTTTTGGCACCCAGGTCCTTAAAAGGCACTTTCTGAACCCTTCTATAAATATGTATGGAAGGTTTTGTTCAAATCAAAAGGGCTGCTGTCAAAAAGGGATTGGATTTAAGTGAATTTAACCTCGAGGCATTAGAGGCCACCAAAATAGAGCTAGTTCTGCAATCTTTCTACCCCGGGGGGGCAGATCTCCATGGCTGGCTGCTTGTTCTGTTTGGCTGGCTGCTTGTTCTGTTTGGCTGGCTACTTGTTCTGTTTGGCTGGCTGCTTGTTCTGTTCGGCTGGCTGCTTGTTCTGTTTGGCTGGCTGCTTGTTCTGTTTGATTGGCTACTTGTTCTGTTCGGCTGGCTGCTTGTTCTGTTTGGTTGGCTACTTGTTCTGTTTGGCTGGCTACTTGTTCTGTTTGGCTGGCTACTTGTTCTGTTCGGCTGGCTATTTGTTCTGTTAGGCTGGCTACTTGTTCTGTTTGGCTGGCTACTTGTTCTGTTCGGCTGGCTACTTGTTCTGTTCGGCTGGCTGCTTGTTCTGTTCGGCTGGCTGCTTGTTCTGTTCGGCTGGCTGCTTGTTCTGTTCGGCTGGCTACTTGTTCTGTTCGGCTGGCTACTTGTTCTGTTCGGCTGGCTACTTGTTCTGTTCGGCTGGCTACTTGTTCTGTTCGGCTGGCTACTTGTTCTGTTCGGCTGGCTACTTGTTCTGTTCGGCTGGCTACTCCATGTACTTATGGAAACCACTGCACTGTTCTTCAGGTTAAAAAATATATATATATATTTAGTAATATTTTTGGGTGGAATATTTAAAAAGTAATCCTTGTACATTGAGTTGTATGGTTTGTTTAACTCAACATTCCTTGGTGTGTGTTAGTGTGACTGTGTGTGTGGGGCATTAAGAGACAGTGAGTGACCCGGGCAGATGGTGAGCAGTGCCACGACGGGGTGATAGAGTTGTATGGTTATACAGCGATGTAGCCCCAGGCCTCCATTCTACCATATTTAATCCACTTTATTGGAGGGATTTAAGGCCGGGACTCAGCGGAACTGCATCACCCAACAGACGTCACAGAGGTTACCAAAACCCGCGTCACACCGCCATCCGCACCCTGCGTGTACACCAGGACTGGACCAATAGCTGAATTTCATTTGGAATAAATCTGATAAGCTTTCAGATCCTTCCCTCACACCATCCAGTCTAATGCTCATGTTCATTCTCATTGTGTAGAGAGAGGCTACATCTTGCAGGGAAGCTGGCATGCCATTCTCCCCGGGATTATGTTGTCCCCGTGTTATATAATCTTATTGATATTGAATAGCATATATCTAATGATAATATCAAGAGTTTTTAAATGATATTCTAGTGTTGAGATGTCGGTGTCGTAATATAGAGGAAAGCGGACTGGGGTAGTGGAAGAAAAGGTGCTGAACATAATGACTGTGTGGCAGTGCCCTCTGCTGGCCGCTCCATGCCAATGCTGCCTTCATCTGAACAAATAGACCAAACAGAAATGTGTAATGTCCATGATCACCACTAGAGAGAACACTACTTCCAATGATAGGACTGGAGGAACTAAACTTCACCTTTTTGGTTCTGTGTGTTTCAGGAAGCCTTCGGCTGGGCTTTAACTGTGTCTGAGTGTGTAACAGGGTGTACTGTTACTGTGTGTGTGTGTAATAGTGTGTACATAACGTGTGTGTGTGTGTGTGTAATAGTGTGTACATAATGTGTGTGTGTGTATATAATAGTATAGTGTGTGTGTGTGTGTAATAGTGTATACATAATGACTGTGTGTGTGTGTAATAGTGTGTACATAACGTGTGTGTGTGTGTGTGTGTGTGTGTGTGTGTGTGTGTGTGTGTGTGTGTGTGTGTGTGTGTGTGTGTGTGTGTGTGTGTGTGTGTGTGTAATAGTGTGTACACAACGTGTGTGTGTGTGTGTGTGTAATAGTGTGTACACAACGTGTGTGTGTGTGTGTGTGTAATAGTGTATACATAATGTGTGTGTGTGTATATAATAGTATAGTGTGTGTGTGTGTGTAATAGTGTATACATAATGACTGTGTGTGTGTGTAATAGTGTGTACATAACGTGTGTGTGTAATAGTGTGTACATAATGTGTGTGTGTAATAGTGTGTACATAACGTGTGTGTGTGTGTGTGTGTGTGTGTGTGTGTGTGTGTGTGTGTGTGTGTGTGTGTGTGTGTGTGTGTGTGTGTGTGTGTGTGTGTGTGTGTGTGTGTGTGTGTGTGTGTGTGTGTGTGTGTGTGTGTGTGTGTGTGTGTGTGTGTAATAGTGTATACATAATGACTGTGTGTGTGTGTGTGTAATAGTGTGTACATAACGTGTGTGTGTAATAGTGTGTACATAATGTGTGTGTGTAATAGTGTGTACATAACGTGTGTGTGTGTGTGTGTGTGTGTGTGTGTGTGTGTGTGTGTGTGTGTGTGTGTGTGTGTGTGTGTGTGTGTGTGTGTGTGTGTGTGTGTGTGTGTGTGTGTGTGTAATAGTGTATACATAATGACTGTGTGTGTGTGTGTGTGTAATAGTGTGTACATAACGTGTGTGTGTAATAGTGTGTACATAATGTGTGTGTGTAATAGTGTGTACATAACGTGTGTGTGTGTGTGTGTGTGTGTGTGTGTGTGTGTGTGTGTGTGTGTGTGTGTGTGTGTGTGTGTGTGTGTGTGTGTGTGTGTGTGTGTGTGTGTGTGTGTGTGTGTGTGTGTGTGTGTGTGTGTGTGTGTGTGTGTGTGTGTAATAGTGTGTACACAACGTGTGTGTGTAATAGTGTGTACATAATGTGTGTGTGTGTGTGTGTGTGTGTGTAATAGTGTGTACATAACGTGTGTGTGTGTAATAGTGTATACATAATGACTGTGTGTGTGTGTAATAGTGT
>NC_060187.1:8748989-8786489 GCF_021184085.1 Oncorhynchus gorbuscha | reverse complement strand
TGATAACACTATAGAACAGGCCAGACATGATAACACTATAGAACAGGCCAGACATGATAACACTGTAGAACAGACCAGACATGATAACACTGTAGAACAGACCAGACATGATAACACTATAGAACAGGCCAGACATGATAACACTATAGAACAGGTGAGACATGATAACACTATAGAACAGGTGAGACATGATAACACTATAGAACAGGTGAGACATGATAACACTATAGAACAGGCCAGAGGGTGAGACATGATAACACTATAGAACAGACATGATAACACTATAGAACAGACATGATAACACTATAGAACAGACATGATAACACTATAGAACAGACATGATAACACTATAGAACAGGCCAGAGGGTGAGACATGATAACACTATAGAACAGACATGATAACACTATAGAACAGACATGATAACACTATAGAACAGGCCAGAGGGTGAGACATGATAACACTATAGAACAGGCCAGAGGGTGAGACATGATAACACTATAGAACAGACATGATAACACTATAGAACAGGCCAGAGGGTGAGACATGATAACACTATAGAACAGACATGATAACACTATAGAACAGGCCAGAGGGTGAGACATGATAACACTATAGAACAGACCAGAGGGTGAGACATGATAACACTATAGAACAGACATGATAACACTATAGAACAGACCAGAGGGTGAGACATGATAACACTATAGTACAGGCCAGAGGGTGAGACATGATAACACTATAGTACAGACCAGAGGGTGAGACATGATAACACTATAGAACAGGCCAGAGGGTGAGACATGATAACACTATAGAACAGGCCAGAGGGTGAGACATGATAACACTATAGTACAGACCAGTACAGACCAGAGGGTGAGACATGATAACACTATAGAACAGGCCAGAAGGTGAGACATGATAACACTATAGAACAGGCCAGAAGGTGAGACATGATAACACTGTAGAACAGACATGATAACACTATAGAACAGACATGATAACACTATAGAACAGACATGATAACACTATAGAACAGGCCAGAAGGTGAGACATGATAACACTATAGAACAGGCCAGAAGGTGAGACATGATAACACTGTAGAACAGACATGATAACACTGTAGAACAGACATGATAACACTATAGAACAGACATGATAACACTATAGAACAGGCCAGAAGGTGAGACATGATAACACTATAGAACAGGCCAGAAGGTGAGACATGATAACACTGTAGAACAGACATGATAACACTATAGAACAGGCCAGAGGGTGAGACATGATAACACTATAGAACAGGCCAGAAGGTGAGACATGATAACACTATAGAACAGGCCAGAAGGTGAGACATGATAACACTGTAGAACAGGCCAGAAGGTGAGACATGATAACACTGTAGAACAGACATGATAACACTATAGAACAGACATGATAACACTATAGAACAGGCCAGAGGGTGAGACATGATAACACTATAGAACAGGCCAGAGGGTGAGACATGATAACACTATAGAACAGACATGATAACACTATAGAACAGGCCAGAAGGTGAGACATGATAACACTATAGAACAGACATGATAACACTATAGAACAGACATGATAACACTATAGAACAGACATGATAACACTATAGAACAGACATGATAACACTATAGAACAGACCAGAGGGTGAGACATGATAACACTATAGTACAGACATGATAACACTATAGTACAGGCCAGAGGGTGAGACATGATAACACTATAGAACAGGCCAGAGGGTGAGACATGATAACACTATAGTACAGACCAGAGGGTGAGACATGATAACACTATAGAACAGACATGATAACACTATAGTACAGGCCAGAGGGTGAGACATGATAACACTATAGAACAGGCCAGAGGGTGAGACATGATAACACTATAGTACAGACCAGAGGGTGAGACATGATAACACTATAGAACAGGCCAGAGGGTGAGACATGATAACACTATAGAACAGACCAGAGGGTGAGACATGATAACACTACAGAACAGACCAGAGGGTGAGACATGATAACACTATAGAACAGACCAGAGGGTGAGACATGATAACACTATAGAACAGACATGATAACACTATAGAACAGACATGATAACACTATAGAACAGGCCAGAGGGTGAGACATGATAACACTATAGAACAGACCAGAGGGTGAGACATGATAACACTATAGAACAGACCAGAGGGTGAGACATGATAACACTATAGAACAGACCAGAGGGTGAGACATGATAACACTACAGAACAGACCAGAGGGTGAGACATGATAACACTATAGAACAGACATGATAACACTATAGAACAGGCCAGAGGGTGAGACATGATAACACTATAGTACAGACCAGAGGGTGAGACATGATAACACTATAGAACAGACATGATAACACTATAGTACAGGCCAGAGGGTGAGACATGATAACACTATAGAACAGGCCAGAGGGTGAGACATGATAACACTATAGAACAGACCAGAGGGTGAGACATGATAACACTACAGAACAGACCAGAGGGTGAGACATGATAACACTATAGAACAGACATGATAACACTATAGAACAGGCCAGAGGGTGAGACATGATAACACTATAGTACAGACCAGAGGGTGAGACATGATAACACTATAGTACAGACCAGAGGGTGAGACATGATAACACTATAGTAATGTAGATCTGAGAACGGACTCAGACTGATCGAGAGAGATACACATGCATGCTGTGGTGTTCTGACTGCTCCTGCCTTGTATAATACTCTCTGTGTCTCATGGGTACTGTCCTGGTGGTAGTATACCGGTTCAATCAAAATAAGGACGTAGAGAAAGCTTGAAAGCCCACTAAATGGAGGCTGATGTGATCTGTGCTGTGTCCTCCTGGGGAGAGGAGGTCACAGCTCTTGTAACCAGGTTACACACCCTGATGGGGTTATCTACTCTGATGTCATGGCAACAGAACCCTCTAACATGGGGGAAAGAGGTGAGAGTGGGCCTCCCTGGCAGCAGTGAGAAACATTGCACACGGACAGAGATTTTAATGACATGAGTGAGATGTGTTCCTTCCTCAGAAGAACTAAAGGACAGTAGAACTACCTGGAACTACCTGACAGTAGAGGCTTTCATCTCAGTCCAGCTACAGGACAGGACTCGTAACCAGGGGTTACGTGCTACCTGCCACTGACTGGCTTCTGCCTTTACCTACGGAATGGGTTGGGGTCTCCACACGGCATGCTGATGTACGATTGGTCTATTGTATCTCAGCTCAGGTCAAGTCTCTCACCCCTGTGTGTGTGTGGTCTGTTTGCTCTGCATATCATTACCCTTTAGTGTGTGTGGTCTGTTCCCGCTTGTTTCAGCCCTTCAGAGTCAGAGGGCTTTTAGAGGGCTTTGGTGATTGTCAGGTTTGGCCCTGACCAGAGGTTCAACCTTGACCAGGCCTCATTAAACTACCATTACCCTACTTATTTTCTCTCTCGGTCTCTCTCTCAATTTCAATTTAAGGGCTCTATTGGCATGGGAAACATATGTTAACATTGCCAAAGCAAATGAAATAAACAATCAAAATTAACAGTTAACGCACTCTCTCTATCATATCATTTTCTCTCTCCCCATCTTTCTCTGTCTCCCCGTCTCTCTCTCTCTCTCTCCCTCCCCATCTTTCTCTCTCTCCCCATCTCACTCTCTCCTCTTCTCTCTCTCTCTCTCTCTCTCTCTCTCTCTCTCTCTCTCTCTCTCTCTCTCTCTCTGTCTCGCTCTCTCTCTGTCTCGCTCTCTCATCTTTCTCTGTCTCCCCATCTCTCTCTCTGTCTCCCCATCTTTCTCTGTCTCCCCATCTCTCTCTCTGTCTCCCCATCCTTCTGTCTCCCCATCTCGCTATCTCCCATTCTCTCTCTCTCTCTCTCTCTCTCTCTCTCTCTCTCTCTCTCTCTCTCTCTCTCTCTCTCTCTCTCTCTCTCTCTCTCTCTCTCACCTTCTCTCTCTCTCTCGCCTTCTCTCTCTCTCGCCTCTCTCTCTCTCTCTCGCCTTCTCTCTCTCTCTCTCGCCTCTCTCTCTCGCTCGCCTTCACTCTCTCTCTCTCGCTTCTCTCTCTCTCACTCTCTCTCTCTCTCTCTCCCCTTCTCTCTCTCTCTCTCTCTCTCTCTCTCTCTCTGCCTGAATATCTCTCTCTCCTCTCTCTCTCTCTCTCTCTCCCCATATCGCTCTCTCCCCATATCACTCTCGCTCTCTCCCCTTCTCTCTCTCTCACCTTCTCTCTCTCTCTCTCCCCATATCTCTCTCTCCCCATCTCTCTCTCGCTCTGGTGGGTGAATATGACTGTTATCCTCATCATGCTATCTGGAGGTAATACACTGTGTTGGGGCAGTAGAGTTGTCTGCTGGCTGGCTGTGTGTGTAGTTGTCTGTTGCCCCATGCCGTAGGTTAAGTGTGGGTTGCTGAAGCAACAGCTATTCATTCTGTTGCCCCATGCCGTAGGTTAAGTGTGGGTTGCTGAAGCAACAGCTATTCATTCTGTTGCCCCATGCTGTAAGTTAAGTGTGGGTTGCCTCACTGTTCTGAGGTGTTTATAGTTAGTTAGTTATATAAGTAAGTAGATACGAGGCTTTCCATTAAAAACTTAAACAGTAAAGAGTGGAAGAGTTGTAAAGTACAGAGCAGGAGGCCAGCGACCTGATCCATGATGAATGGTGGAGGTCGTTTGTTTGATCATAAGGATGGCTGTTGTGGGACAGGTGACTGTGTGTGTCGTGGGACAGGTGACTGTGTGTGTCGTGGGACAGGTGACTGTGTGTGTCGTGGGACAGGTAACTGTTTGTGTCGTGGGACAGGTGACTGCTTGTGTCGTGGGACAGATTACTGTTTGTGTCGTGGGACAGGTGACTGTGTGTGTCGTGGGACAGATTACTGTTTGTGTCGTGGGACAGGTGACTGCTTGTGTCGTGGGACAGGTGACTGCTTGTGTCGTGGGACAGGTGACTGTGTGTGTCGTGGGACAGATTACTGTGTGTGTCGTGGGACAGGTGACTGCTTGTGTCGTGGGACAGGTGACTGTGTGTGTCGTGGGACAGGTGACTGTGTGTGTCGTGGGACAGGTGACTGTGTGTGTCGTGGGACAGGTGACTGTTGTGTCGTGGGACAGGTGACTGTTTGTGTCGTGGGACAGGTGACTGTGTTGTGTCGTGGGACAGGTGACTGCTTGTGTCGTGGGACAGGTGACTGTTTGTGTCGTGGGACAGGTGACTGTTTGTGTCGTGGGACAGGTGACTGCTTGTGTCGTGGGACAGGTGACTGCTTGTGTCGTGGGACAGGTGACTGTGTGTGTCGTGGGGACAGGTGACTGTGTGTAAGGTGGGACAGGTGACTGTGTGTGTCGTGGGACAGGTGACTGTGTGTGTCGGGACAGGTGACTGTTGTGTCGTGGGGACAGGTGACTGTGTGTGTCGTGGGACAGGTGACTGTGTGTGTCGTGGGACAGGTGACTGTGTGTCGTGGGACAGGTGACTGTGTGTGTCGTGGGACAGGTGACTGTGTGTGTCGTGGGACAGGTGACTGCTTGTGTCGTGGGACAGGTGACTGGTGTCGGGACAGGTGACTGTGTGTGTCGTGGGACAGGTGACTGTGTGTCGTGGGACAGGTGACTGTGTGTGTCGTGGGACAGGTGACTGTGTGTGTCGTGGGACAGGTGACTGTGTGTGTCGTGGGACAGGTGACTGTGTGTGTCGGGGACAGGTGACTGTGTGTGTCAGGGGACAGGTGACTGTGTGTGTCGTGGGACAGGTGACTGTGTGTGTCGGGGGACAGGTGACTGTGTGTGTCGTGGGACAGGTGACTGTGTGTGTCGTGGGACAGGTGACTGCGTGTGTCGTGGGACAGGTGGGTGACAGGTGACTGTGTGTCGTGGGACAGGTGACTGTGTGTGTGTCGTGGGACAGGTGACTGTGTGTGGGACAGGTGACTGTTTGTGTCAGGGGACAGGTGACTGTTTGTGTCGTGGGACAGGTGACTGTGTGTGTCGGGACAGGTGACTGTGTGTGTCGTGGGACAGGTGACTGCTTGTGTCGTGACAGGTGACTGCGTGTGTCGGGACAGGTGGGACAGGTGACTGTGTGTGTCGTGGGACAGGTGACTGTGTGTGTCGTGGGACAGGTGACTGTGTGTGGACAGGTGACTGTGTGTGTCGACAGGGGTGACTGTGTGTGTGTCATGGGACAGGTGACTGTGTGTGTCGGGGACAGGTGACTGGTTGTGTCGTGGGACAGGTGACTGTGTGTGTCGTGGGACAGGTGACAGGTGACTGTGTGTGTGACTGTGTGGTCGGGACAGGTGACTGTGTGTCTTTGGACAGGTGACTGTGTGTGTCACAGGTGACTGTGTGTGTGTCGTGGGACAGGTGACTGGGTGTGTCGTGGGGACAGGTGACTGTGTGTGTCGTGGGACAGGTGACTGCTTGTGTCGTGGGACAGGTGACTGCTTGTGTCGTGGGGACAGGTGACTGTGTGTCGTGGGACAGGTGACTGTGTGTGTCGGGACAGGTGACTGTGTGTGTCGTGGGACAGGTGACTGTGTGTGTCGTGGGACAGGTGACTGTGTGTGTCGGGGACAGGTGACTGCTTGTGTCGTGGGGACAGGTGACTGTTGTGTCGTGGGACAGGGTGACTGTGTGTGTCGTTGTGTCGTGGGACAGGTGACTGTGTGTGTCGTGGGACAGGTGACTGTGTGTGTCGTGGGACAGGTGACTGTGTGTGTCGTGGGACAGGTGACTGTGTGTGTCGTGGGACAGGTGACTGTTTGTGTCGTGGGACAGGTGACTGTTTGTGTCGTGGGACAGGTGACTGTGTGTGTCGTGGGACAGGTGACTGTGTGTGTCGGGACAGGTGACTGTTCGGGACAGGTGACTGTGTGTGTCGTGGGACAGGTGACTGTTTGTGTCGTGGGACAGGTGACTGTGTGTCGTGGGACAGGTGACTGTGTGTGTCGTGGGACAGGTGACTGTGTGTGTCGTGGGACAGGTGACTGTGTGTGTCGTGGGACAGGTTGCACATTTCAGGGTGCTTACCACTCTCTCCCAAAATACGTCACCTAGGAGGATCCCCTTGATGGGGCTGACCATATCGGCAGACTGATATGGCCATTTCTTGGAGAGACTCCTTCCCCTCCAGGAAATTGTTAAACATGATGACAACACCACCCCAACGGGTGTTGCTGGGCAGCTTCAATGTGGTGCTCTTATTCTTCTCACTTTGCTTGGTGAGGTAGATTGCTGCTATAACTTGATGACCCTTCACATACCTAACCATTTCCTTGGCTCTCTTGTAGAGTGTATCCATTGTTTTCAGTGCCATGATGTCCTTGAGGAGCAGATTCAATGCATGAGCAGCACAGCCAATGGTTGTGTTGTGAGGGTAGGACTCCTCCACTTTAGAGGGTTGGACTCCTCCACTTTAGAGGGTTGGACTCCTCCACTTTAGAGGGTTGGACTCCTCCACTTTAGAGGGTTGGACTCCTCCACTTTAGAGGGTTGGACTCCTCCACTTTAGAGGGTTGGACTCCTCCACTTTAGAGGGTTGGACTCCTCCACTTTAGAGGGTTGGACTCTCCACTTTAGAGGGTTGGACTCCTCCACTTTAGAGGGTTGGACCTCCACTTTAGAGGGCTGGACTCTCCACTTTAGAGGGTTGGACTCCACTTTAGAGGGTTGGACCTCCACTTTAGAGGGTTGGACTCCTCCACTTTAGAGGGTTGGACCTCCACTTTAGAGGGTTGACCTCCACTTTAGAGGCTGGACTCCTCCACTTTAGAGGTTGGACTCCTCCACTTTAGAGGGTTGACCTCCACTTTAGAGGGTTGGACTCCTTCCACTTTAGAGGGTACTCTTCCACTTTAGAGGGTTGACTCCTCCACTTTAGAGGTTGGACTCCTCCACTTTAGAGGGTTGGACTCCTCCACTTTAGAGGGTTGGGGTTGGACTCCTCCACTTTAGAGGGTTGGACTCCTCCACTTTAGAGGGTTGGACTCTTCCACTTTAGAGGGTTGGACTCCCTCCACTTTAGAGGGTTGGACTCCTCCACTTTGTACCAAGCAGCCTTCATGTTCGCAGCCTTGTCACCAATGCAAATACCTTCTGTGGTCCAAGGTCATTGATGACTGCCTTCAGCTCATCTGCAATGTAGAGACCGGGTGTGTCTGTTGTCCCTTGTCTGTCCTCGTGTAGAATACTGGTTGAGGGGTGGAGATGATGTAGTTAAATATTCCTTGCCTACGAACATTAGACCACACCTCAGAAATGACTGCAATACAGTCTGCTTTCTCTATGATTTGCTTGACCTTCACTTGAACTCTGTTGAACTCTGCATCCAGCAAATGAGTAGATAAAGCATGTCTGGTTGGAGGGTGTATGCTGGGTGAAGAACATTCAGGCATCTCTTTCAATACATTGCCTGTGAGCATCAGAGGTGAACCAGTTGCATTCACGTTCCTCCATTGAGTCAAAACAACTTCTGATTCCAGGAGAACCATGAGCTGTTGCTGTCGGTAAGGTGTCTGATTCATCATTTTCACCTTAAATAGAAGCAGAGGGACTTTTGCCAGAGGTTCCTTGTTGTGAGCGCTGAGGGAACTTTATGCACTTGGCCAGATGATTCTGCATCTTTGTTGCATTCTTCACATATGATTTGGCACAATATTTGCAAATGTACCACAGCTTTTCCTTCTACATTAGCTGCAGTGAAATGTCTCCACATCAGATAGCGCCCATGGTATTTTCCTGTAAAGATTTTTTAGTAAAAATAAAATTCCGTGTACAGATAAATAGTTAAGCAGTTTGATTAAACAACTCCTTTGTAAGACAAATATTAAAAATTAAACATGTATGGAAACAGGTGAAATAACACTCCTCAAAGCAGGCTAAAACCCACATGGTAGCAAAACTAGCTAGCAGCAAATGTTAACAAGTTAGACATGATTTAAACACACTTTGCTGTAGGTTACTATTTACTAGTTAACAAGAAATCATGTCATATATATTCACCCCACCCAGTATTATAATCGAAACTTACCAGAAAGCATGTAGTCCTTGGCTCAGACAGTATAGTAGTGTGGGCTCAGTAGCATCTCATTAGTGTGCAAGATCTTGAGAATCAGCTGTACATGTGATGGAAGAATGCACTGTGCATGCAGAGGGTTGCCATTCTATGGAATTGGGGATAGTTTAACCAAAATATGCCACAAGACATAGAATTTCCTTATGTGTATCCCACAAAAAAGATTAACTGTTATAAGCTAACTTTTTTTGGTGGATTTAAGCTAAATTAACTTCCCATGGAAAATTACCAAACCTTGCAACCCTAGTCGTGGGACAGGGCGGCTGTGTGTCGTGGGACGGCTGTGTGTCGGGGACAGGGCGGCTGTGTGTCGTGGGACAGGGGCGGCTGTGTGTCGTGGGACAGGGCGGCTGTGTGTCGAGGGACAGGACGGCTGTGTGTCGTGACTCCTACCCCTCCCACAGGGTGTCTAGGTGTGACAGGCTAAATCTGTTCCCTTCCCCTGAGTGGCACCTCCTGTCCACTCAGAGGTGTGTGTGCGCAACAGCATGTGTACTCCATGGTGTCCAGTGTGTGTGTAATTATCGTCCCAGTGAGCTTTTCTCTGCCCCAGTGTGTGTGTGTGTGTGTGTGTGTGTGTGTGTGTGTGTGTGTGTGTGTGTGTGTGTGTGTGTGTGTGTGTGTGTGTGTGTGTGTGTGTGTGTGTGTGTGTGTGTGTGTGTGTGTGTGTGTGTGTGTGTGTGTGTCCTGGTCTCTCAGCATTGTGGCCAGATCACTGATTCTCAGCAGTACTTCCTGAGTCTGGCGTTCTCCACTTCCTGCCAACACTATGGGGAGGAACAGACACACACCTCTTTCTAATGCTATTGGCAGGACATGACAGGAGGAAGAAGAGGTGGAAGAGAGACCGAGAATAAGAGACGGGGGAAAGAGATAGATGGATGGAGGGAGATGGATAGATAGATGGAGGGAGATAGATAGATAGATGGAGGAGATAGATGGAGGAGGGAAAGAGATGGAGGAGGGAAAGAGATGGAGGAGGGAAAGAGATGGAGGAGGCAAAGAGATGGATGGAGGAGATAGATGGAGGGAAAGAGATGGATGGAGGAGATAGATGGAGGAGGGAAAGAGGTGGAGGAGGGAAAGAGGTGGAGGAGGGAAAGAGATGGAGGAGGGAAAGAGGTGGAGGAGGGAAAGAGATGGAGGAGGGAAAGAGATGGAGGAGGGAAAGAGATGGAGGAGGGAGAGAGGTGGAGGAGGGAAAGAGGTGGAGGAGGGAAAGAGATGGAGGAAGGAAAGAGATGGAGGAGGGAAAGAGATGGAGGAGGGAAAGAGATGGAGGAGGGAAAGAGATGGAGGAGGGAAAGAGATGGAGGAGGGAAAGAGGTGGAGGAGGGAAAGAGATGGAGGAGGGAAAGAGGTGGAGGAGGGAAAGAGGTGGAGGAGGGAAAGAGATGGAGGAGGGAGAGAGGTGGAGGGAGGGAAAGAGGTGGAGGAGGGAGAGAGATGGAGGAGGGAAAGAGATGGAGGAGGGAGAGAGGTGGAGGAGGGAAAGAGGTGGAGGAGGGAAAGAGATGGAGGAGGGAAAGAGGTGGAGGAGGGAAAGAGATGGAGGAGGGAAAGAGGTGGAGGAGGGAAAGAGATGGAGGAGGGAAAGAGATGGAGGAGGGAAAGAGATGGAGGAGGGAGAGAGATGGAGGAGGGAAAGAGATGGAGGAGGGACATAGATAGATGGAGGGGGAGGGACATAGATAGATGGAGGAGGAGGGACATAGATAGATGGAGGGGGAGGGACATAGATAGATGGAGGAGGAGGGACATAGATAGATGGAGGAGGAGGGACATAGATAGATGGAGGAGGAGGGACATAGATAGATGGAGGAGGAGGGACATAGATAGATGGAGGGGGAGGGACATAGATAGATGGAGGAGGAGGGACATAGATAGATGGAGGGAACTCTGAGGGACATAGATAGATGGAGGGGAGGGACATAGATAGATGGAGGGGGAGGGACATAGATAGATGGAGGAGGAGGGACATAGATAGATGGAGGAGGAGGGACATAGATAGATGGAGGAGGAGGGACATAGATAGATGGAGGAGGAGGGACATAGATAGATGGAGGAGCATCCCGGAGTCACATCTTCACTGTTGACGTTGAGACTGGACAGAGGAACTCTGCCTAGACGGCCAGCATCCCAGCCAGCATTGAGACTGGACAGAGGAACTCTGCCTAGACGGCCAGCATCCCAGTCGCCTCTTCACTGTTGATGTTGAGACTGGACAGAGGAACTCTGCCTAGACGGCCAGCATCCCGGAGTCGCCTCTTCACTGTTGATGTTGAGACTAGTGTCTCAAACTAGACACTCTAATGCACTTGTCCTGTTGCTCAGTTGTGCACCGGGGCCTCCCACTCCTCTTTCTATTCCGGTTAGAGCCAGTTTGTGCCGTTCTCTAAGGTGCGTAGTACGCAGCGTTGTACGAGATCTTCAGTTTCTTTGAAATTTCTCACATGGAATAGCCATCATTTCTCAGAACAAGAATAGACTGACGAGTTTCAGAAGAAAGGTCTTTGTTTCTGGGCCACTTTGAGCCTATAATCGAACCCACAAAATGCTGATGCTCCAGATACTCAAGTCGTCTAAAGAAGGCCAGGATATACATATATGACTGAGGCTCATCCTGACCTTACTGCTTCTCCCTGGGCTCAACCAAGGATTTTCTCTATAGAGTTTTCACTGGATGTAACTAAAACCGTTTTAGAGAAAGCAATACTCCACCCCCCCCCCCCTCCCCCATGCATCAGCTCAGTTCATCTCGATTAGCTACTACTAAACAGTAGATGTAGTGATTCTCATTTCACACAAGTAGAGTTTCCAGAAAAGGGAATAGGTACCAATGAACCGTATTTCCACTTATATATAGATGGTGGATCTACACTGTGTGTACAGGTCTCGACGCTGGAGAAAGGCTTAGGAGGTGGAGGAGGCCAGCTATAAATGTGTGTGTGTGTGTGTGTGTGTGTGTGTGTGTGTGTGTGTGTGTGTGTGTGTGTGTGTGTGTGTGTGTGTGTGTGTGTGTGTGTGTGTGTGTGTGTGTGTGTGTGTGTGTGTGTGTGTGTGTGTGTGTGTGTGTGTGTGTGTGTGTTCTGCAGTGCGTAGGGGCAGGCAG
Organism: Oncorhynchus gorbuscha; assembly: GCF_021184085.1. Classification (NCBI taxonomy): domain Eukaryota; kingdom Metazoa; phylum Chordata; class Actinopteri; order Salmoniformes; family Salmonidae; genus Oncorhynchus; species Oncorhynchus gorbuscha. The sequence goes on along the minus strand of NC_060187.1, from coordinate 8,774,264 downwards.
CAGGATAGAGATGGGAGGGCTAATTCTACTCAGATTACAGTCAGAGAGAGTGGGGAGGGGAGATCTAATACTAATGACTAGTTCTCTAGTAGAGGTTTCAAGTTCTTCCCCACAACAGATCAACAAGGAGAATGAAGGCTTTCAGATCAAACCAGGTTAGTCTGTCAGTAGTTTGGATCAAAGCTTTTATTGATAATATACTGCGGTTACATACCCTCCTTGAATACAAACTGGCAGGCCATTGAAAATCTCCCTCTTGGACATTGTTACCGAAAAGCTACTGCATAAATCATGCTGCAATGTATGGTGAGTTTTATAGTATGTTTTGCACAGTTCCATGTTGTTTTTCGTGAGGGAAATGTTGTCCAATCGGATGAATGAATGGCCAGCTCAGTCTCTGTCCAGCTCAGTCTCTGTCCAGCTCAGTCTCTGGGCAGCTCAGTCTCTGGGCAGCTCAGTCTCTGTCCAGCTCAGTCTCTGTCCAGCTCAGTCTCTGTCCAGTTCAGTCTCTGTCCAGTTCAGTCTCTGTCCAGTTCAGTCTCTGTCCAGTTCAGTCTCTGTCCAGCTCAGTCTCTGTCCAGCTCAGTCTCTGGGCAGCTCAGTCTCTGGGCAGCTCAGTCTCTGGGCAGCTCAGTCTCTGTCCGGCTCAGTCTCTGTCCGGCTCAGTCTCTGTCCTGCTCAGTCTCTGTCCGGCTCAGTCTCTGTCCGGCTCAGTCTCTGTCCGGCTCAGTCTCTGTCCAGCTCAGGCTCAGTCTCTGTCCGGCTCAGTCTCTGTCCAGCTCAGTCTCTGTCCAGCTCAGTCTCTGGGCAGCTCAGTCTCTGGGCAGCTCAGTCTCTGGGCAGCTCAGTCTCTGTCCTCAGTCTCTGCTCAGTCTCTGTCCAGCTCAGTCTCTGGGTAGCTCAGTCTCTGGGCAGCTCAGTCTCTGTCCGGCTCAGTCTCTGTCCGGCTCAGTCTCTGTCCAGCTCAGTCTCTGGGTAGCTCAGTCTCTGGGTAGCTCAGTCTCTGTCCAGCTCAGTCTCTGGGTAGCTCAGTCTCTGGGCGGCTCAGTCTCTGTCCGGCTCAGTCTCTGTCCGGCTCAGTCTCTGTCCAGCTCAGTCTCTGGGTAGCTCAGTCTCTGGGCAGCTCAGTCTCTGTCCAGCTCAGGTCTTAAACAAGACCTTACAGTAATTATTTTACTCTCTAGGGAAAAACCTTCACTCCACAAACTGTTTGTCTTACAAACAATAGTGTCTCAGCTACACTGATGCCAACTCGTCATGGTATAATGATGAAATCAATTGTAATCGCTAACAACTACTTCTGGTTGTCTTACAACTGTTCTCTCTTGAGCTATTCAGGGGCTGAAGCCGGGGCTGGGACTGAGTTTGAGGCTCATATGCCCTCACGTCTCGCCAGTCTTCTGAAGGGGAGACCGACTGGCTGATTACAAACATGACTGAAACGTTTCCTTTTAGCCAGAAGGTGAAGAAGCTCAGAGGAAGAACTGCTAATCTCCTGCCCTGCTGCTAGCGGTGTCGCTGACATACAGAATCATATCTGACGAGGTGATAGTAACTATGAGTTGAGGATTTTGTTCCTGCAATTTAGACGATGTGACATTGAAGGCTTCCATTGCTTTAGGGTTATAATCAATGCTAATTATAACCTGGATGTATCCCTTCAACTACCGTCTGGTCTGGTCGGTCGGTCTGTCTGGTCTGTCTGGTCTGGTCTGTCTGGTCTGGTCGGTCTGTCTGGTCTGGTCTGGTCTGTCTGGTCTGGTCGGTCGGTCTGTCTGGTCTGGTCTGTCTGTCTGTCTGGTCTGGTCTGGTCTTGTCTGTCTGCGTGCTCCTCCTGTGCACAGCAACACAGATTGTTACTCAGGACCGGTTCCTGTTCCTCATCAATCATTCAATTCTACATCCAGACCATGTAGACCATTAGTGCCCCAGCTCAGCTTCTCCTCAATGATGTAGACCATTAGTGCCCCAGCTCAGCTTCTCCTTAATGATGTATAACATTCATTCAATTACAAGGCAGCATTTCTAGAGTGTTCAAACTGGGCCTAAGAGATGGATAAAGCAAACCCATCTAGGAGAGTATATCAACGTAGCTCTTCCAGTGTACATAACACTGACTCATACCGTCTGCCTCTCTCTCTCTCTCTCTCTCTCTCTCTCTCTCTCTCTCTCTGAGACAGGTGTTTGATAGATAAAGCAAACTCATCTAGGAGAGTATATGAACATACTCTCAGCATTTCCAACAAAATCAACTAAGAGGTACTCATAGCAAACATTGCACCAACATGGTCTGAGCAGGCAGATCTCTCAACTCCACCTGTCTCTCTGTTTTTAAGCTCTTCCAGTGTACATAACACTGACTCATACTGCCATCACGCACACACGCACACACGCATGCACACACTGGTGCGAGCGCTCACACACACACACACACACACACACACACACACACACACACACACACACACACACACACACACGCACACACACACACACACACACACACACGCACACACGCATGCACACACTGGTGCGAGCGCTCACACACACATAGCTTCAACCTAGGCACAGGTCCTTGAGCTAATTTAAGTCGTCCTGATCAAAGTGTGGAGTGGATCAGGAGGGATGAGGGGATCTGTTTTACTGACTGACTGTTTGGCTGACTGGCTGACCGACTGTTTGGCTGGCTGGGTGACCGACTGTTTGGCTGGCTGACTGACTGACTGGCTGGCTGACTGTTTTACTGACTGGCTGGCCGGCTGATTGGCTGGCTGGCTGACTGACTGTTTGGCTGACTGACTGTTTGGCTGGCTGACTGACTGACTGGCTGGCTGACTGTTTTACTGGCTGGCTGGCTGGCTGACTGACTGTTTGGCTGGCTGGCTGACCGACTGGCTGACCGACTGGCTGGCTGACTGGCTGGCTGACTGGCTGGCTGACTGATTGGCTGACTGACTGGCTGGCTGACTGACTGACTGTTTGGCTGGCTGACCGACTGACTGTTTGGCTGACTGACTGTTTGGCTGGCTGACTGACTGACTGTTTGGCTGGCTGACTGACTGACTAGCTGGCTGACTGTTTGGCTGGCTGACCGACTGACTGTTTGGCTGGCAGACTGACTGACTGACTGTTTGGCTGGCTGACTGACTGACTGACTGTTTGGCTGGCTGACTGACTGACTGACTGTTTGGCTGGCTGACTGACTGTTTGGCTGGCTGGCTGACTGACTGTTTGGCTGGCTGGCTGGCTGGCTGACTGACTGTTTGGCTGGCTGACTGTTTGGCTGGCTGACTGACTGACTGTTTGGCTGACTGACTGTTTGGCTGGCTGGCTGGCTGGCTGACTGACTGACTGTTTGGCTGACTGACTGACTGTTTGGCTGATTGACTGACTGACTGTTTGGCTGGCTGACTGACTGACTGAATGGCTGGCTGGCTGGCTGGCTGGCTGGCTGACTGGCTGGCTGGCTGACTGGCTGGCTGGCTGGCATGCTGACACCGACCAACTTCAAACAACTGTGGATCTTGAATACAACCCAGTTAAAGGTCAAATGATTGTCCTTTTATTAGAAAGAGGACTTTGGTCAACAGTCAAATCCAACGGTGTCCATTCATCTCATTTCAATTAGTCTGAAGGGAAGACAGAATGAGAGGTAATGGTCTGTGTCCCAATCGACAAGGATGGATTGGAACACAGCCGCTACGTAGGAAGTGTATTCTTGGTTCCCCTGACTGAGCACGACAGGCGGGTCAGAGCCACACACTGCATTAAGCACATGGAGAGACGGCTGCTTCAGCTGGGCCAATGAACAGGTCTCTGTGGATCATAAGACATGGCCTGTGCAGTGCTGTTCTCTGTGTACCAGACTAAGTAACTATAACAGGACTGTAAATCAAATCACATGTTATTTGTCACATACACATATTTAGAGCACGTTAGTGTGCGTGTAGACCATCACATGTAACACTTACAGGTGAAGTCGGAGGTTTACATACACCTTAGCCAACTACATTTCAACTCAGTTTTTCCACAAGTCCCGATATTTAATCCCAGTAAAAAATCCCTGTCTTAGGTCAGTTAGGATCACCACTTTATTTTAAGAATGTGAAATGTCAGAATAATAGAGAATGATTTATTTCAGCTTTTATTTCTTTCATCACATTCCCAGTGGGTCAGAAGTTTACATACGCTCAATTAGTATTTGGTAGCATTGCCTTTAAATTGTTTAACTTGGGTCAAACGTTTTGGGTAGCCCTCCACAAGCTTCCCACAGTAATTTGGGTGAATTTGGCCTATTCCTCCTGACAGAGCTGGTGCAACTGAGTCAGGTTTGTAGGCCTCCATGCTCGCATACATTTTTTCAGTTCTGCCCACAAATTTTCTATGGGATTGAGGTCAGGGCTTTATGATGGCCCTCCACTACCTTGATTGTGTTGTCCTTAAGCCATTTTGCCACAACTTTGGAAGTATGCTTGGGGTTATTGTCCATTTGAAAGACCCATTTGCGACCAAGCTTTAACTTCCTGACTGATGTCTTGAGATATTGCCTCAATATATCCACATAATTTTCCTCCCTTCATGATGGTATCTATTTTTTTTAAGTGCACCAGTCCCTCCTGCAGCAATGCACCCTCACAACATGATGCTGCCACCCCCACAACATGATGCTGCCACTCCCACAACATGATGCTGCCACCCCGTGCTTCACGGTTGGGATGGTGTTCTCTTTTCCTCCAAACATAACGATGGTCATTATGGCCAAACAGTTCTATTTTTGTTTCATCAGACCAGAGGACATTTCTCCAAGAAGTATGATCTTTGTCCCCATGTGCAGTTGCAAACCATAGTCTGGCTTTTTGGAGCAGTGGCTTCTTCCTTGCTGAGCGTCCTTTCGGGTTATGTCGATATAGGACTCGTTTTACTGTGGATATCGATACTTCTGTTTCCTCCAACATCTTCACAGGGTCCTTTGCTGTTGTTCTGGGATTGATTTGCACTTTTCGCACCAAAGTATGTTCATCTCTAGGAGACATAACGTGTCTCCTTCCTGAAACGGTATGACGGCTGTGTGGTCCCATGGTGTTTATACTTGCGTACTATTGTTTGTACAGATGAACGTAGTACCTTCAGGCGTTTGGAAATTTCTCCCAAGGATGAACCAGACTTGTGGAGGTCTACAATTTCTTTTCTGGGGTTTTGGCTGATTTCTTTTGATTTTCCCCATGATGTCAAGCAAAGAGGCACTGAGTTTGAAGGTAGGCCTTGAAATACATCCACAGGTACACCTTCAATTGACTCAAATTATGTCAATTAGCCTATCTGAAGCTTCTAAAGCCATAACATCATTTTCTGGAATTTTCCAAGCTGTTTAAAGGCACAGTCAACTTAGTGTATGTAAACTACGGTAGCGTCCACCTGGCCAACATCGGGTGAAATTTCAGAGCGCGAAATTCAAAATACCAAATTCAAACATTTAACATTCTTTCAAAAATGTGTTCTACATCAAAATAAAGCTTAACTTCTTGTTAATCCAGCCGCTGTGTCGGGTTTCAAAAAGGCGAAAGCAAACCATGTGATTATCTGAGGACAGCGCCCCGCTACAAACACATGAAAATCATATTTCAACCAGGTAGGTGCGCCACAAAAGTCAGAAATAACGATATAATTAATGCCTTACCTTTGAAGATCTTCTTCTGGCACTCCAAAATGTCCCAGAAACATCACAAATGGTATTTTTGTTCGATAATGTCCTTTATGTCCCAAAAATATCAATTTATTTGGCGCGTTTGTTTCAGAAATACACCGGTTTCAACTCGCCCAACATGCCTACAAAGTATCTAATAAGTTGCCTGTAAACTAATCCAACCTCAGGTACCCTAAAACGTAAATAATCAATCAAATTTAAGAAGGAATAAACTGTTTCTAATACCGGATAAAAAAAACAACGTGAAGCGCGCTCTAGTTAACGCACACCAAAACAGTAGAGTCACCTGGAGTGACACTTACAAAGAATAGGACTACTACTTCATTTCTCAAAAGAAAAACATAGAACAATTTCTAAAGATTGTGGAAGCCATAGGAACTGCAACCAGGATCCTAATAAAAGGAAGTCATGACTCTCTAACTAACTGCCTATTGTGTTGGATGCTACAGTACAGGAAGACATGACTCTCTCTGCCCCTGATGGAGGACTGTATCTATTCCAGCAGTCTGTTGATTTTCTCTCTATTGGCAGCTGTATAGTTAAATACAGTATCATTACTTCCCAGCTATGGAAGCCTGTATAGGAGGAGAGTGTGTGCAGGAGCTGGGAGGTGTATTATCAGCCTGCTAGACATTAGTCTGAGTCGCTGGCTGTCAACACCTCTCCCAGAGCAGAGCCCAGGGGGAGTCACCACCTCTCCCAGAGCAGAGCCCAGGGGGAGTCACCACCTCTCCCAGAGCAGAGCCCAGGGGGAGTCACCACTTCTCCCAGAGCAGAGCCCAGGGAGTCACCACCTCTCCCAGAGCAGAGCCCAGGGGAGTCACCACCTCTCCCAGAGCAGAGCCCAGGGGCCCAGAGTCACCACCTCCCAGAGCAGAGCCCAGGGGGAGTCACCACCTCTCCCAGAGCAGAGCCCAGGGGGAGTCACCACCTCTCCCAAGAGCAGAGCCCAGGGGAGTCACCACCTCTCCCAGAGCAGAGCCCAGGGGGAGTCACCACCTCTCCCAGAGCAGAGCCCAGGGGGAGTCACCACCTCTCCCAGAGCAGAGCCCAGGGGGAGTCACCACCTCTCCCAGAGCAGAGCCCAGGGGAGTCACCACCTCTCCCAGAGCAGAGCCCAGAGAAAGAGTCACCACCTCTCCCAGAGCAGAGCCCAGGGGAGTCACCACCTCTCCCAGAGCAGATCCCACCTTCCCAGAGCAGGCCCAGGGGAGTCACCACCTCTCCCAGAGCAGAGCCCAGGGGAGTCACCACCTCTCCCAGAGCAGAGCCCAGGGGGAGTCGCCACCTCTCCCAGAGCAGAGCCCAGGGGGAGTCGCCACCTCTCCCAGAGCAGAGCCCAGGGGGAGTCACCACCTCTCCCAGAGCAGAGCCCAGGGGGAGTCACCACCTCTCCCAGAGCAGAGCCCAGGGGAGTCGCCACCTCTTCCAGAGCAGAGCCCAGGCAGAAGTCACCCACCTCTTCCAGAGCAGAGCCCAGGGGAGTCACCACCTCTCCCAGAGCAGAGCCCAGGGGGAGTCACCACCTCTCCCAGAGCAGAGCCCAGGGGGAGTCACCACCTCTTCCAGAGCAGAGCCCAGGGGGAGTCACCACCTCTTCCAGAGCAGAGCCCAGGGGGAGTCACCACCTCTCCCAGAGCAGAGCCCAGGGGGCTGTCACCACCTCTCCCAGAGCCGAGCCCAGGGGGCTGTCACTAGGCTTGGGTGGTATAGAGTATATACCGGTGTATTTGGAAATAGCCATGGGATGGTTTTTCAATACCATCCATACTGTTGAAATGATTTCTTTGTTGTTTTTCAAAAAATAACAATATTTGTAGCTACTTTTTAAGTAAATACCTGCAATACGTTAGGAGATAAAAACAGATTGCGTTTCACCTGTAACATTATTTAACATTATGAAGCTTACCATAGTTCCCCAGAACAGTTGAGTCAGTCATGTGTTTGTTTGTAAATAGCACAACGGGAGAAAGCGGGAGCAGGTGAGTCCAGCTGTGTGTTGACAGGGCTCGTGTTTTATATTGAAAGTCAACAGTATTCTTCAGTAGAGTGATCAGGGAGCAACACATTCAACAGAAAATACCTTCATTTTCACCAGTGCGACGCTATCTGGCTAGCAGCCGCACACGTCAATGAGCTTACAATGAAAAGGCAAGGTAGTTTTGCAAAAACGATGCATGCTCATCATATTTCTGATGTTTATTATAGAAAGAATTTAGCCAGCTACATTTTCCTAATGTTTTGCTTTAAAAAGTTCATCTTGAATTTTACCGGAGAAAAGGCTACCCTGAGAACAGCAGCAGAGAAACGTCGGTACACATCAGTCAGAGAGCGCTGTCTGCTGATAGACCATTAGTGAATTCTCATCCCAGTGGAGAAGTGCAACTGAAGTCTAATGCCGAGCAGAAATTACAATAAGAACCATTTTAGATCTGCATTTACGAAACACAGCAATCGATTTTATTTTATCTTATTTTCCTTCGTTAAAGGTCCTGTGTAGCTCAGTTGGTAGAGCATGGCGCTTGTAACGCCAGGGTAGTGGGTTCGATCCCCGGGACCACCCATACGTAGAATGTATGCACACATGACTGTAAGTCGCTTTGGATAAAAGCGTCTGCTAAATGGCATATATATTATTATTATATTATTATTATTATTATATTAAAATGGAATTCTGCATCACACCAACCCCTATGTGGTTGAATTAATAAGGTATAAGGGCATCGTATTGTCATCTTTCTGCCGTGTTGGAGAAGTCAAAGCCCTTTGGATGAGTTTTTTGTGTAGCTGCCATTGCTATCTTGATTTCCTTTGTGTTTTTTCTCCTCTTCGTTCTCAGCCTGTCTCCTCCCCCTCTTCTCCGAGCACAGCAGGCAGGCCTGTTGCCTTAGCGACTCCAGACTCCACATAGACACAGCGTGTATACATGCTGCTTCAGACCCAGTACTGTTCTTCCTCTAGACAAGCATGCGTCAAAACTTTGTTCATTTTCACAATGTCGCTCTTTAACATTAGCTTGTAAATGTCCAAAGTCACCAAAAATTACATTTAGGTAGCTCTTACCTACACATGTATAACATTATGAGCTGGATTTCCTGTCTTTGCTCTTGTTAGCATATTTAGCTAGTAGCCTCCATGGAAATTCGCTATTACTTGTGCTAATTCCAGGGCCAGCGTGGGGCCTGTGTACCTGGGCCAGCGTACCGGGGCCAGTGTACCGGGACAGCATGGGACAGTGTACTGGGGCCAGTGTGCCGAGGCTAGCGTGGAGTCAGTATACCGGGGCCAGCGTGCCGGGGCCAGCGTACCGGGGCCAGCGTGGGGTCAGTGTACCGGGAACAGCATGGGACCAGTGTACTGGGGCCAGTGTACCGGGGCCAGCGTGGGGTCAGTGTACTGGGGGCATTATCCAGGGCAGGGGAAACTGGGGCAGGAGCATACAGGCCAGAGCTAGGCTGCAGACCAACCATTACCCTTGTAAATAATTAGCCATTGTGTGTGTGTCATTGACTTGGTTCAGCGTGAGTGGTCTTCTCTGCGTGTATGGGCTGGGGGAAAAAGTATTGTGTAATAATAATATAGAGCCTTGGCAGTAGTGGTGTGTACTAGGCTGTAGTGGTGTGTACTAGGCTGTAGTGGTGTGTACTAGGCAGTAGTGGTGTGTACTAGACAGTAGTGGTGTGTACTAGACAGTAGTGGTGTGTACTAGACAGTAGTGGTGTGTACTAGACAGTAGTGGTGTGTACTAGGCAGTAGTGGTGTGTACTAGACAGTAGTGGTGTGTACTAGGCAGTAGTGGTGTGTACTAGACAGTAGTGGTGTGTACTAGGCAGTAGTGGTGTGTACTAGACAGTAGTGGTGTGTACTAGGCAGTAGTGGTGTGTACTAGGCAGTAGTGGTGTGTACTAGGCAGTAGTGGTGTGTACTAGGCAATATACAGTTCAGAAAGCCTGTTTAATATACGTTACAGAGCAGAAAGTGTGTGTGTGTGTGTGTGTGTGTGTGTGTGTGTGTGTGTGTGTGTGTGTGTGTGTGTGTGTGTGTGTGTGTGTGTGTGTGTGTGTGTGTGTGTGTGTGTGTGTGTGTGTGTGTGTGTGTGTGTGTGTGTGTGTGTGTGTGTGTGTGTGTGTGTGTAATATACGTTACACAGAGCAGACAGTATGTGTGTGCCTGTCAGCCCTGAAGCAAGTTGCCTTGATCAAGGGGAGGGGTGATTGCAGGAATGATAAAGGAGGATGGGGTGAGAGAGGAGGTGGGGAGGAGGAGGAGGTGGGAGAGGAGGTGGGAGAGGAGAGGAGGTGGGAGAGGATAGAGAGAGGAGGTGGGAGAGGAGAGGAGGTGGGAAGTGGGAGAGAGAGAGGAAGTGGGAGAGAGAGAGGAGGTGGGGAGAAGAGAGAGAGAGAGGTGGGAGAGGAGAGTGGGAGAAGAGTGGGAGAAGAGGAGGTGGGAGAGGAGAGAGTGCTTTAGCATGTTTCTGTTTCTTGTTGAGGCAAGCTGGAGGAGAGACAGATCGTAGTATCTCTATACACACACACACACACACACACACACACACACACACACACACACACACACACACACACACACACACACACACACACACACACACACACAGAGAGCCAATGTGAGGCAGACGCTAGAAGAGCTCGTCATCACTACCACACACACACACCGTCACCGACACACACTGAGAAGCGGAGACCAGGCTCTAACTCAGAAGCACCTTTCACCAGGCAGAAGCTACCCCTCAGCAGAGCACTATGTAAGTACAGCATGTTGGTACAGCTTTGTCTTTCAGAAATAAAACTGTGTGTGGGGTGTGTATGCTGGTACTCCGGTATGATTAGATTACTCAGCCTTAATTACATTCCGTGTACAGTAATGGCTCGGGGATGGGTGGTAGGACACGGCAGGCACAGGCAGCAAAGTGCTCTGCTCAGCTCCTTTCCGCTTCATGCTGCTACCTCTATCTGACAACAGAATAGACATGCTGCTACCTCTACCTGACAACAGAGTAGACGTGCTGCTACCTCTACCTCTACCTGACAACAGAGTAGACATGCTGCTACCTCTACCTCTATCTGACAACAGAGTAGACATGCTGCTACCTCTACCTCCTATCTGACCACAGAGTAGACATGCTGCTACCTCTACCTGACAACAGAGTAGACATGCTGCTACCTCTACCTCTACCTGACAACAGAGTAGACATGCTGCTACCTCTACCTGACAACAGAGTAGACATGCTGCTACCTCTACCTCTATCTGACCACAGAGTAGACATGCTGCTACCTCTACCTCTATCTGACAACAGAGTAGACATGCTGCTACCTCTACCTCTATCTGACTAGACATGCTGCTACATCTGACCACAGAGTAGACATGCTGCTACCTCTACCTGACAACAGAGTAGACATGCTGCTACCTGCCTCTACCTGACAACAGAGTAGACATGCTGCTACCTCTACCTGACCACAGAGTCATGCTGCTACCTCTACCTCTATCTGACCACAGAGTAGACATGCTGCTACCTCTACCTCTATCTGACCACAGAGTAGACATGCTGCTACCTCTACCTCTATCTGACCACAGAGTAGACATGCTGCTACCTCTACCTGACAACAAAGTAGACATGCTGCTACCTCTACCTCTATCTGACAACAGAGTAGACATGCTGCTACCTCTACCTCTATCTGACCACAGAGTAGACATGCTGCTACCTCTACCTCTACCTGACAACAGAGTAGACATGCTGCTACCTCTATCTGACAACAGAGTAGACATGCTGCTACCTCTACCTCTACCTGACCACAGAGTAGACATGCTGCTACCTCTACCTGACAACAGAGTAGACGTGCTGCTACCTCTACCTGACAACAGAGCAGGACATGCTGCTACCTCTACCTCTATCTGACAACAGAGTAGACATGCTGCTACCTCTACCTCTACCTGACCACAGAGTAGACATGCTGCTACCTCTACCTCTATCTGACAACAGAGTAGACATGCTGCTACCTCTACCTCTATCTGACCACAGAGTAGACATGCTGCTACCTCTACCTCTATCTGACCACAGAGTAGACATGCTGCTACCTCTACCTCTACCTGACAACAGAGTAGACATGCTGCTACCTCTACCTCTACCTGACAACAGAGTAGACATGCTGCTACCTCTACCTGACAACAGAGTAGACATGCTGCTACCTCTACCTCTACCTGACAACAGAGTAGACATGCTGCTACCTCTACCTCTATCTGACAACAGAGTAGACATGCTGCTACCTCTACCTCTACCTGACAACAGAGTAGACATGCTGCTACCTCTACCGGACAACAGAGTAGACATGCTGCTACCTCTACCTGACAACAGAGTAGACATGCTGCTACCTCTACCTGACAACAGAGTAGACATGCTGCTACCTCTACCTGACAACAGAGTAGACATGCTGCTACCTCTACCTGACAACAGAGTAGACATGCTGCTACCTCTACCTGACAACAGAGTAGACGTGTTGCTACCTCTACCTCTATCTGACAACAGAGTAGACATGCTTCACCACACAGCGGTTTTCTATTTAGAAAAAATGCTTATTTAAGGCTTGTCAGAATGGATCCCAAATGTTCTGTTCTGGTGTTTCCTGTGTGTGTTGTTTCAGATGCTGAATTTAGCCCCAGAGGGTTTTACGGGGATTGTATTCGCCTCAGGTTACCTTTTTAATATAACTGCTTGGTTCCCCATGGTGGGTGGGTGGACGCTGTGGGCCTTTTCTATCATCTAGAGGTACTGGATTTTGGAGTGTTTTTCTGCCTCTGTATTTTGATGTTGTTGTAGCTGTTGGTGGTGTTGTTGGTGTTGTTGGTGTTGTTGTAGCTGTTGGTGTTGGTGTTGTTGTAGCTGTTGGTGGTTGGTGTTGTTGTAGCTGTTGGTGGTTGTGTTGTTGGTAGCTGTTGTTGGGTTTGTTGTAGCTGTTGGTAGCTGTTGGTGTTGGTGTTGTTGTTGGTGTTGGTGTTGTTGTAGCTGTTGGTGGTGTTGTTGGTGTTGTTGTAGCTGTTAGTGTTGGTGGTGTTGTTGGTGTTGTTGTTGTAGCTGTTGGTGTTGTTGTTGGTGTTGTTGTAGCTGTTGGTGTTGGTGTTGTTGTTGGTGTTGGTGTTGTTGTAGCTGTTGGTGTTGGTGTTGTTGTTGGTGTTGGTGTTGTTGTAGCTGTTGGTGTTGGTGTTGTTGTTGGTGTTGGTGTTGTTGTAGCTGTTGGTGTTGGTGTTGTTGTAGCTGTTAGTGTTGTTGTTGGTGTTGTTGTAGCTGTTGGTGTTGGTGTTGTTGTAGCTGTTAGTGTTGTTGTTGGTGTTGTTGTAGCTGTTAGTGTTGTTGTAGCTGTTGGTGGTGTTGTTGTTGTAGCTGTTGTTGTAGCTGTTGTTGTAGCTGTTGGTGGTGGTGGTGTTGTTGTTGTAGCTGTTGTTGTTGGTGTTGTTGTAGCTGTTGTTGTTGGTGTTGTTGTAGCTGTTAGTGTTGTTGTAGCTGTTGGTGTTGGTGTTGTTGTAGCTGTTAGTGTTGTTGTTGGTGTTGTTGTAGCTGTTGTTGTAGCTGTTAGTGTTGTTGTTGGTGTTGTTGTAGCTGTTGGTGTTGTTGTAGCTGTTAGTGTTGTTGTTGGTGTTGTTGTAGCTGTTAGTGTTGTTGTTGTTGTAGCTGTTGGTGTAGCTGTTAGTGTTGTTGTTGTTGTAGCTGTTGGTGTTGTTGTAGCCGTTGGTGTTGTTGTAGCTGTTAGTGTTGGTGTTGTTGTAGCTGTTGGTGGTGTTGTTGGTGTTGTTGTAGCTGTTGGTGTAGCTGTTAGTGTTGTTGTTGGTGTTGTTGTAGCTGTTAGTGATGTTGTTGGCATTGTTGTAGCTGTTGTTGTAGCTGTTAGTGTTGTTGTTGGTGTTGTTGTAGCTGTTAGTGTTGTTGTTGGTGTTGTTGTAGCTGTTGGTGTAGCTGTTAGTGTTGTTGTTGTAGCTGTTAGTGTTGTTGTTGGTGTTGTTGTAGCTGTTGGTGTTGTTGTAGCTGTTGGTGTTGTAGCTGTTGGTGTTGTTGTTGTAGTTGGTGGTGTTGTAGCTGTTGGTGGTGTTGTTGTTGTTGGTGTTGTGGCTGTTGGTGTTGGTGGTGTTGTGGCTGTTGGTGTTGGTGTTGTTACTCTGTGTATTATGGTGTTGTTGTTGCTGTTGGTGTTGTAGCTGTTGGTGTTGTTACTCTGTGTATTATGGTGTTGTTGTTGCTGTTGGTGTTGTTACTCTGTGTATTATGGTGTCGTTGTAGCTGTTGGTTTTGTTACTCTGTGTATTATGGTGTAGCTGTTGGTGGTGTTGTTGGTGTTGTTGTAGCTGTTGATGTAGCTGTTGGTGTTGCTGTTGGTGTTGTTGTAGCTGTTGGTGGTGTTGTAGCTGTTGGTGTTGTTGTTGTAGCTGTTGCTGTTGTTACTCTGTGTATTATCATTTACATTTACATTTAAGTCATTTAGCAGACGCTCTTATCCAGAGTTGTTGGTGTAGCTGTTGGTGGTGTTGTTGCTGTTGGTGGTGTTGTTGCTGTTGTTGTTGTAGCTGTTGCTGTTGTTACTCTGTGTATTATGGCGCTGTTGTTGTAGCTGTTGGTGGTGTTGTTGCTGTTGTCGTTGTAGCTATTGCTGTTGTTACTCTGTGTATTATGGCGCTGTTGTTGTAGCTGTTGGTGGTGTTGTTGCTGTTGTTGTTGTAGCTGTTGTTGTTGTTACTCTGTGTATTATGGTGTTGATGTAGCTGTTGGTCTTGCTGTTGGTGTTGTTGTAGCTGTTGGTGGTGTTGTAGCTGTTGGTGTTGTTGTTGTAGCTGTTGCTGTTGTTACTCTGCATTATGGTGTTGTTGTAGCTGTTGGTGTTGTTAATCTGTGTATTATGGTGTTGTTGTCGCTGTTGGTGTAGCTGTTGGTGGTGGTGTAGCTGTTGGTGTTGTTGTTGTTGTAGCTGTTAGTGTTGTTACTCTGTGTATTATGGCGCTGTTGTTGTAGCTGTTGGTGGTGTTGTTGCTGTTGTTGTTGTAGCTGTTGGTGGTGTTGTTGCTGTTGTTGTTGTAGCTGTTGCTGTTGTTACTCTGTGTATTATGGCGCTGTTGTTGTAGCTGTTGGTGGTGTTGTTGATGGTGTTGTTGTAGCTGTTGGTGGTGTTGTTGCTGTTGTTGTTGTAGCTGTTGGTGGTGTTGTTGCTGTTGTTGTTGTAGCTGTTGCTGTTGTTACTCTGTGTATTATGGCGCTGTTGTTGTAGCTGTTGGTGGTGTTGTTGCTGTTGTTGTTGTAGCTGTTGGTGTTGTTACTCTGTGTATTATGGTGTTGTTGTAGCTGTTGGTGGTGTTGTTGCTGTTGTTGTTGTAGCTGTTGGTGGTGTTGTAGCTGTTGGTGTTGTTACTCTGTGTATTATGGTTTGTTCCTTTGTGATGTCACCATCACACCCCTATACTACAGCCTAGTAAATTAGAATTTGTTCTTCGCTGACTTGCCTAGTTAAATAACTAATAATTATGTATAGATCACTTACAGTAAATATTATAGAATATTATATGCCATTTAGCAGTCACTTTTATCCTAAGTGACTTACAGTCATGCGTGTAATACATTTTACATCCGCGTGGTCCCGGGAATCGAACCCACTATCATACTGATGCCAGCACCATGCTCTACCAACTGAGATAGAGGACTCAGCCAGGCTTCGTCAAGGTCACCTCATTCAGCCTCCATCTCTCCTCTTCCCTGCTAAAGCCAACGAATTGGAAAAGTGACATGAGCATTGCTACACTATCAAGAACCAAAAAGGGTTCTTTACTGTCCCCACAGCAACCCTTTTGGTTCCAGGTAGAACCCGTTTGGGTTCCATGTAGAACCCTTTTCACAGAGTGTTCTACGTGGAACCCAGCCGCAGAACCCTTTTGGAACCCTTTTTTTCTAGAGTGTACAAAGTAGGCTAAAACATTTGAATTATTCAACCAGTTTTACTGTCTCTTCTGATTGGAGCCATTATAAGCCACAGGGTTGAAGCAGGGCTTCTATAAGGCCTACATGAACTGGAGGCAGAATGATGCTTGTCGTCGTCTGTAATAGATGTGTAATTCATTGGCTCAGAGCGTTACACTAGTTCTACCAAGCCCTAGATCAGTGTATAACTCTTTGCTAGACATGTCTGCGTGGGATAACTGTTTTCAAATCAATTTTAACTGTCGTGGAAAGCTACTGGTAAAGTTCTCCTCTCATCTTCTCAGAGGAGATGGAGAGATTTGGCCAGATGATGCAGCCAGAGACAGATGTAATCAGGTGGACTCTCTCTCTCTCTCTACATCCCCTCCCTCTCTCTCTACATCCCCCTCCCTCTCTCTCTACATCCCCCTCCCTCTCTCTACATCCCCTCTCTCTACCTCGCTCTCTCTCTCTCTCTCTCTACCTCGCTCTCTCTCTCTCTCTCTCTCTACATCTCTCTACCTCTCTCTCATCATCTCTCTACCTCGCTCTCTCTCTCTCTACATCTCTCTCTCTCTCTACATCTCTCTCTCTCTCTACATCTCTCTCTCTCTCTACATCTCTCTCTCTCTCTACATCCCCTCTCTCTCCATCTCTTCTCTCTCTCTCTCCCTCTCTCTTTCTCTCTCTCTCTCTCTCTCTACCTCTCTCTCTCTCTCTCTCTACCTCACTCTCTCTCTCTATCTCTCTCTCTCTCTCTCTCTCTCTCTCTCTCTCTCTCTCTCTCTCTCTCTATCCCTCTCCTCTCCCTCTCTACATCCCTCTCTCTCTCTACATCCCTCTCTCTCTCTATATATCCCTCTCTCTCTCTCTCTCTCTCTACATCCCTCTCTCTCTTTACATCCCTCTCTCTCTCTACATCCCTCTCCCTCTCTCTACATCCCCTCTCTCTCTCTACCTCGCTCTCCCTCTCTCTCTCTCCCTCTCTCTCTCTCTCTCTCTCTCTCTCTCTCTCTCTCTCTACCTCTACCTCTCTCTCTCTCTCCCTCCCTCTCTCTCTCTCTCTCTCTCTCTCTCTCTCTCTCTCTCTCTCTCTCTCTCTCTCTCTCTCTCTACCTCACTCTCTCTCTCTCTCTACCTCACTCTCTCTCTCTCTCTCTCTCTCTCTCTACCTCACTCTCTCTCTCTACCTCGCTCTCTCTCTCTCTACATCTCTCTCTCGCTCTCTCAATTCAATTCAAGGGCTTTATTGGCATGGGAAACATGTGTTAACATTGCCAAAGAAAGTGAGGTAGACAACATACAAAGTGAATATATAAAGTGAAAAACAACGAAAATTACACATACAGAAGTTTAAAAACAGTAAAGACATTACAAATGTCATATTATATATATATACAATGTACAAATAGTTAAATGACACAAGATAAAATGAATAAGCATAAATATGGGTTGTATTTACAATGGTGTTTGTTCTTCACTGGTTGCCCTTTTCTCGTGGCAACAGGTCACAAATCTTGCTGCTGTGATGGCACACTGTGGAATTTCACCCAAAAGATATGGGAGTTTTTCAAAATTGGATTTGTTTTCGAATTCTTTGTGGATCTGTGTAATCTGGGGAAATATGTCTCTCTAATATGGTCATACATTGGGCAGGAGGTTAGGAAGTGCAGCTCAGTTTCCACCTCATTTTGTGGGCAGTGAGCACATAGCCTGTCTTCTCTTGAGAGCCATGTCTGCCTACGGCGGCCTTTCTCAATAGCAAGGCTATGCTCACTGAGTCTGTACATAGTCAAAGCTTTCCTTCATTTTGGGTCAGTCACAGTGGTCAGGTATTCTGCCGCTGTGTACTCTCTGTGTATGGCCAAATAGCATTCTAGTTTGCTCTGTTTTTTGTTAATTCTTTCCAATGTGTTAAGTAATTATCTTTATGTTTTCTCATGATTTGGTTGGGTCTAATTGTACTGTTGTCCTGGGGCTCTGTAGGGTGTGTTTGTGTTTGAACAGAGCCCCAGGACCAGCTTGCTTAGGGGACTCTTCTCCAGGTTCATCTCTCTGTAGGTGATGGCTTTGTTATGGAAGGTTTGTGAATCGCTTCCTTTTAGGTGGTTGTAGAATTTAACGGCTCTTTTCTGGATTTTGATAATTAGTGGGTATCGGCCTAATTCTGCTCTGCATGCATTATTTGGTGTTTTACGTTGTACACGGAGGATATTTTTTGCAGAATTCTGCGGGCAGAGTCTCAATTTGGTGTTTGTCCCATTTTGTGAAGTCTTGGTTGGTGAGCGGACCCCAGACCTCACAACCATAAAGGGCAATGGGCTCTATGACTGATTCAAGTATTTTTAGCCAAATCCTAATTGGTATGTTGAAATTTATGTTTCTTTTGATGGCATAGAATGCCCTTCTTGCCTTGTCTCTCAGATCGTTCACAGCTTTGTGGAAGTTACCTGTGGCGCTGATGTTTAGGCCAAGGTATGTATAGTTTTTTGTGTGCTCTATGGCAACAGTGTCTAGATGGAATTTGTATTTGTGGTCCTGGTGACTGGACCTTTTTTGGAACACCATTATTTTGGTCTTACTGAGATTTACTGTCAGGGCCCAGGTCTGACAGAATCTGTGCATAAGATCTAGGTGCTGCTGTAGGCCCTCCTTGGTTGGTGACAGAAGCACCAGATCATCAGCAAACAGCAGACATTTGACTTCGGATTCTAGCAGGGGAGGCCGGGTGCTGCAGACTTTTCTAGTGCCCGCGCCAATTCGTTGATATATATGTTGAAGAGGGTGGGGCTTAAGCTGCATCCCTGTCTAACCCCACGACCCTGTGTGAAGAAATGTGTGTGTTTTTTGCCAATTTTAACCGCACACTTGTTGTTTGTGTACATGGATTTTATAATGTCGTCTGTTTTACCCCCAACACCACTTTCCATCAGTTTGTATAGCAGACCCTCATGCCAGATTGAGTCGAAGGCTTTTTTTGAAATCAACAAAGCATGAGAAGACTTTGCCTTTGTTTTGGTTTGTTTGGTTGTCAATTAGGGTGTGCAGGGTGAATACATGGTCTGTTGTACGGTAATTTGGTAAAAGACAATTTGACATTTGCTCAGTACATTGTTTTCATTGAGGAAATGTACGAGTCTGCTGTTAATAATAATGCAGAGGATATTCCCAAGGTTACTGTTGACACATATTCCACGGTAGTTATTGGGGTCAAATTTGTCTCCACTTTTGTGGATTGGGGTGATCAGTCCTTGGTTCCAAATATTGGGGAAGATGCCAGAGCTAAGTATGATGTTAGAGAGTTTTAGTATAGCCAATTGGAATTTGTTGTCTGTATATTTGATCATTTCATTGAGGATACCATCGACACCACAGGCCTTTTTGGGTTGAAGGGTTTTTATTTTGTCCTGTAACTCATTCAATGTAATTGGAGAATCCAGTGGGTTCTGGTAGTCTTTAATAGTTGATTCTAAGATCTGTATTTGATCATGTATATGTTTTTGCTCTTTGTTCTTTGTTATAGAACCAAAAAGATTGGAGAAGTGGTTTACCCATACATCTCCATTTTGGATAGATAATTCTTCGTGTTGTTGTTTGTTTAGTGTTTTCCAATTTTCCCAGAAGTGGTTAGAGTCTATGGATTCTTCAATTACATTGAGCTGATTTCTGACATGCTGTTCCTTCTTTTCCGTAGTGTATTTCTGTATAGTTTTAGTGATTCACCATAGTGAAGGACGTAGACTCAGGTTTTCCGGGTCTCTATGTTTTTGGTTGGACAGGTTTCTCAATTTATTTCTTAGATTTTTGCATTCTTCATCAAACCATTTGTTATTATTGTTAATTTTCTTCGGTTTTCTATTTGAGATTTTTAGATTTGATAGGGAAGCTGAGAGGTCAAATATACTGTTAAGATTTTCTACTGCCAAGTTTACACCTTCACTATTACAGTGGAACGTTTTACCCAGGAAATTGTCTAAAAGGGATTGAATTTGTTGTTGCCTAATTGTTTTTTGGTAGGTTTCCAAACTGCATTTCTTCCATCTATAGCATTTCTTAATGTTACTCAGTTCCTTTGGCTTTGATGCTTCATGATGGAGTATTGCTCTGTTTAAGTAGATTGTGATTTTGCTGTGGTCTGATAGGGGTGTCAGTGAGCTGACTGTGAATGCTCTGAGAGATTCTGGGTTGAGGTCAGTGATAAAGTAGTCTACAGTACTACTGCCAAGAGATGAGCTATAGGTGTACCTACCATAGGAGTCCCCTCGAAGCCTACCGTTGACTATGTACATACCCAGCGTGCGACAGAGCTGCAGGAGTTGTGACCCGTTTTTGTTGGTTATGTTGTCATAGTTGTGCCTAGGGGCTCTCTCTCTCTACATCCCTCTCTCTCTCTCTCTACATCCCTCACTCTCTCTCTACATCCCTCTCTCTCTGCATCCCTCTCTCTCTCTCTACATCCCTCTCTCTCTACATCCCTCTCTCTCTCTACATCTCTCTCTCTCTACATCTCTCTCTCTACATTCCTCTCTCTCTCTCTCTCTCTCTCTCTCTCTCTCTCTCTCTCTCTCTCTCTCTCTCTCTCTCTCTCTCTCTCTCTCTCTCTCTCATTCCTCTCTCTCTACATCTTCCTCTCTCTCTACATCTCTCTCTCTACATCTCTCTCTCTACATCCCTCTCTACATCCCCCTCCCTCTCGCTACATCCCCTCTCTCTCTCTACATCCCCTCTCTCTCTCTACATCCCCTCTCTCTCTCTACCTCGCTCTCTCCCTCTCTCTCTCTCTCTCTCTCTCTCTCTACATCTCTCTCTCTCTCTACCTCGCTCTCTCTACCTCACTCTCTCTCTCTACATCTCTCTCTACCTCGCTCTCTCTCTCTACATCTCTCTCTACCTCGCTCTCTCTACATCTCTCTACCTCTCTCTCTCTCTCTCTCTCTCCCTCTCTACATCTCTCTCTCTACCTCACTCTCTCTACATCTCTCTCTCTACCTCGCTCTCTTTCTCTCTCTACATCCCTCTCTCTCTCTCTACTTCCCTCTCTCTCTCTACATCCCTCTCTCTCTCTACCTCGCTCTCTCTCTCATCCTCTCTCTCTCTCTCTCTCTCTCTCTCTCTCTCTCTCTCTCTCTCTCTCTCTACCTCACTCTCTCTCTCTACATCTCTCTCTACCTCGCACTCTCTCTCTCTACATCTCTCTCTACCTCGCTCTCTCTACATCTCCCTCTACCTCTCTCACTCTCTCTCTCTCTCCTCTCTACATCTCTCTCTCTCTCTACCTCACTCTCTCTGTTTAGGGTCAGTCGCAGTGGTCAGGCATTCTGCCACTATGTACTCTCTGTTTAGGGTCAGTCACAGTGGTCAGGCATTCTGCCACTGTGTACTCTCTGTTTAGGGCCAGTCACAGTGGACAGGTATTCGGCCACTGTGTACTCTCTGTTTAGGGCCAGTCACAGTGGACAGGTATTCTGCCACTATGTACTCTCTGTTTAGGCCAGTCACAGTGGACAGGTATTCGGCCACTGTGTACTCTCTGTTTAGGGCCAGTCACAGTGGACAGGTATTCTGCCACTATGTACTCTCTGTTTAGGGCCAGTCACAGTGGACAGGTATTCGGCCACTGTGTACTCTCTGTTTAGGGCCAGTCACAGTGGACAGGTATTCGGCCACTGTGTACTCTCTGTTTAGGGCCAGTCACAGTGGACAGGTATTCGGCCACTGTGTACTCTCTGTTTAGGGCCAGTCACAGTGGTCAGGCATTCTGCCACTGTGTACTCTCTGTTTAGGGCCAGTCACAGTGGTCAGGCATTCTGCCACTGTGTACTCTCTGTTTAGGGCCAGTCACAGTGGTCAGGCATTCTGCCACTGTGTACTCTGTTTAGGGCCAGTCACAGTGGTCAGGCATTCTGCCACTGTGTACTCTCTGTTTAGGGTCAGTCACAGTGGACAGGTATTCGGCCACTGTGTACTCTCTGTTTAGGGCCAGTCACAGTGGTCAGGTATTCGGCCACTCTCTGTTTAGGGCCAGTCACAGTGGTCAGGCATTCTGCCACTGTGTACTCTCTGTTTAGGGCCAGTCACAGTGGTCAGGTATTCGGCCACTCTCTGTTTAGGGCCAGTCACAGTGGACAGGTATTCGGCCACTGTGTACTCTCTGTTTAGGGTCAGTCACAGTGGACAGGTATTCGGCCACTGTGTACTCTCTGTTTAGGGCCAGTCACAGTGGTCAGGCATTCTGCCACTGTGTACTCTCTGTTTAGGGCCAGTCACAGTGGTCAGGTATTCGGCCACTCTGTTTAGGGCCAGTCACAGTGGACAGGTATTCTGCCACTGTGTACTCTCTGTTTAGGGCCAGTCACAGTGGACAGGTATTCTGCCACTGTGTACTCTCTGTTTAGGGCCAAATACCATTCTAGTTTGCTCTGTTAATTTGTATTTTTTTGGTTGATTATTTCCAGTGTGTCAGAGTGACCTTTTTGCTTCCTCATAATTTGGTCTCATTGTGTTGCCGTCCTGCGGGTCTTTTTGCTTCCTCGTAATTTGGTCTCATTGTGTTGCCGTCCTGCGGGTCTTTTTGCTTCCTCGTAATTTGGTCTCATTGTGTTGCCGTCCTGCGGGTCTTTTTGCTTCCTCGTAATTTGGTCTCATTGTGTTGCCGTCCTGCGGGTCTGTTTGCTTCCTCATAATTTGGTCTCATTGTGTTGTCGTCCTGCGGGTCTTTTTGCTTCCTCATAATTTGGTCTCATTGTGTTGCCGTCCTGCGGGTCTGTTTGCTTCCTCATAATTTGGTCTCATTGTGTTGCCGTCCTGCGGGTCTTTTTGCTTCCTCGTAATTTGGTCTCATTGTGTTGCCGTCCTGCGGGTCTTTTTGCTTCCTCATAATTTGGTCTCATTGTGTTGCCGTCCTGCGGGTCTTTTTGCTTCCTCATAATTTGGTCTCATTGTGTTGCCGTCCTGCGGGTCTTTTTGCTTCCTCATAATTTGGTCTCATTGTGTTGCCGTCCTGCGGGTCTGTTTGCTTCCTCGTAATTTGGTCTCATTGTGTTGCCGTCCTGCGGGTCTTTTTGCTTCCTCGTAATTTGGTCTCATTGTGTTGCCGTCCTGCGGGTCTTTTTGCTTCCTCGTAATTTGGTCTCATTGTGTTGCCGTCCTGTGGTCTTTTTTGTGTTTGAACACAGCCAGCTGGCTGTTCATCTCTCTGTAGGTGAGGGCTTTGTGATGGAAACATGTGAGCATCACTTCCTTTTAGGTGGTTGTAGAATTGAACTAGTCTTATCTGGATGTTGATAATTAGTGGGAATAGTCCTATTTCTGCTCTGCATGCTTTGCTTGGGGGTTTTTCGTTGTAAACAATGAATATTTTTGCAGAATCCTGCAATTGGGTGTTTGTCACATTTTGTACATTCTTGGTAGGTGAGTGGGACCCAAGACCTCACAACTGTAGAGGGCAATGCGTTCTATAACTGATTGGAGTATTTTTAGCCAGATCCTAATTGGGATGTTGAGTTTTATGGTCCATTTGATGGCCATAGAAGTGTTCACAGCCTTGTGGAATGTACCCGTGGTGTTGGTGTTCAGGCCGAGGTTGGTGTAATTATTTGTGTGCTTTAGGGCAACAGTGTAGAATTTGTATTTGTCTCAGTCTCTCTCCCACTCCTCTACGTCAGAGTACAATAGTTAAATCTCTCTCTGTTGTCATGTGTTCATCGCCAGAAAACAGTCAAACCTGCTGTATACCCAAAACAGTCCCATCTTTCCTCTGCAGAACAGAGTGGAATCAGTCTTTGAAGATTCTCTCTCGTTTTCCTTCTGAGGATTTTCTCTTTTTTTCAGACTACTGTCACTTTTCTCTTTTTTCATTCAGTTATAATTTCCTTCTTACCCCCTCCCTGTTTTCCAGAGTACAGTCGGTTTGAAGCAAAAATCCCCCCCCCCCTCCCTGTTTTCCAGAGTACAGTCGGTTTGAAGCCAACCCCCCCCTGTTTTCCAGATTACAGTCGGTTTGAAGCCAAAATCCCTCCCCCCCCCAGAGTACAGTCGGTTTTTTTCCAGAGTACAGTCGGTTTGAAGCCAACCCCCTGTTTTCCAGAGTACAGTCGGTTTGAAGCCAACCCCCCCCACTGTTTTCCAGAGTACTGTCGGTTTGAAGCCAACCCCCACTGTTTTCCAGAGTACAGTCGGTTTTGAAGCCCAAATCCCCCCCCTGTTTTTTTTGAAGCCAACCCCCCCTGTTTTCAGAGTACAGTCGGTTTGAAGCCAACCCCCCCCTCCCTGTTTTCCAGAGTACAGTCGGTTTGAAGCCAACCCCCCTGTTTTCCAGAGTACAGTCGGTTTGAAAAAATCCCCCCCCCCACCCCTGTTTTCCAGAGTACAGTCGGTTTGAAGCCAAATCCCCCTGTTTTCCAGAGTACAGTCGATTTGAAGCCAAAATCCCCCCTGATTTCCAGAGTACAGTCGGTTTGAAGCCAAAATCCCCCCTGTTTTCGGTTTGAAGCAAATCCCCTACTCTAGTACAGTCGGTTTGAAGCCAAAATCCCCCACTGTTTTCAGAGTACAGTCGGTTTGAAGCCAAAATCCCCCCCTGTTTTCCAGAGTACAGTCGGTTTGAAGCCAAAATCCCCCCTGTTTTCCAGAGTACAGTCGGTTTGAAGCCAAAATCCTCCCCCCCCCTGTTTTCCAGAGTACAGTCGGTTTGAAGCCAAAATCCCCCTGTTTTCCAGAGCAGTCGGTTTAGCCAAATCCCCCCTGTTTTCCAGAGTACAGTCGGTTTGAAGCCAAAATCCCCCCCTGTTTTCCAGAGTACAGTCGGTTTGAAGCCAATCCCCCTGTTTTCCAGAGTACAGTCGGTTTGAAGCGAAAATCCTCCCACCCCCCCCCCTGTTTTCCAGAGTACAGTCGGTTTGAAGCCAAAATCCCCCCCTGTTTTCCAGAGTACAGTCGGTTTGAAGCCAAAATCCCCCCCTGTTTTCCAGAGTACAGTCGGTTTGAAGCCAAGATCCATGATCTACGTGAGCAGATGATGAACAGCAGTATCAGCAGTGGCTCTCTGCGGACCAGCCAGAAGAGAACTCTCTATGTCAGGTAATGATTACTCAATTAACCCCTTCATAACCTATGTCATGTACCTGATAAACCCGTGTGATCCTAACCCTTATGATAATGTCTACGGCTTCATCTTCTAACGTCTACACTGTTGTGAAGGAAGTGGACGGGTGATTGCAGCTGTCTCCCTGATAGGCACGCAGCAGATTGCTTTCACCTACAGAGACGATATATACTAGTGTACAGTATATGATAATGTCTATGTGAATATATTAGTATTATTATGATATATACTAGTGTACAGTATATGATAATGTCTATGTGATTATATTAGTATTATTATGATATATACTAGTGTACAGTATACTAGCCCTGTGTCCCGTTAGCTGGAGACTGTTGTCTTTTACTGCCTGGGTACTTTCATAACCTTTACCTTCATGATGCTATCAATGCTACCATGACTGTGGCTTTCTGTCTGAGGAGAATCGAAAAGGGAAAACTTTATTGCCCATGTCGACATTGACAATATTCAACCCATTAAGGGCAGAGCTCAGGAGCACTGGCCCTTCTGTCTGTGTCCCCTGAC
>NC_060187.1:8713258-8748889 GCF_021184085.1 Oncorhynchus gorbuscha | reverse complement strand
ACTAGACTACTGATATAACCCCTCACACTAGACTACTGATATAACCCCTCACACTAGACTACTGATATAACCCCTCCCACTAGACTACTGACATAACCCCTAGACTACTGACATAACCCCTCACACTAGACTACTGATATAACCCCTAGACTACTGATATAACCCCTAGACTACTGATATAACCCCTAGACTACTGATATAACCCCTAGACTACTGATATAACCCCTCACACTAGACTACTGATATAACCCCTAGACTACTGATATAACCCCTCACACTAGACTACTGATATAACCCCTAGACTACTGACATAACCCCTCCCACTAGACTACTGACATAACCCCTAGACTACTGACATAACCCCTAGACTACTGATATAACCCCTAGACTACTGATATAACCCCTCACACTAGACTACTGATATAACCCCTCACACTAGACTACTGACATAACCCCTAGACTACTGACATAACCCCTAGACTACTGATATAACCCCTAGACTACTGACATAACCCCTAGACTACTGACATAACCCCTAGACTACTGATATAACCCCTAGACTACTGACATAACCCCTAGACTACTGATATAACCCCTCACACTAGACTACTGATATAACCCCTCACACTAGACTACTGACATAACCCCTAGACTACTGATATAACCCCTAGACTACTGACATAACCCCTAGACTACTGACATAACCCCTAGACTACTGATATAACCCCTAGACTACTGACATAACCCCTAGACTACTGACATAACCCCTAGACTACTGACATAACCCCTAGACTACTGACATAACCCCTAGACTACTGACATAACCCCTAGACTACTGACATAACCCCTAGACTACTGACATAACCCCTAGACTACTGACATAACCCCTAGACTACTGACATAACCCCTAGACTACTGATATAACCCCTCACACTAGACTACTGATATAACCCCTCACACTAGACTACTGACATAACACCTAGGCTACTGACATAACCCCTAGACTACTGACATAACCCCTAGACTACTGACATAACCCCTAGACTACTGACATAACCCCTAGACTACTGACATAACCCCTAGACTACTGACATAACCCCTAGACTACTGACATAACCCCTAGACTACTGATATAACCCCTAGACTACTGATATAACCCCTAGACTACTGATATAACCCCTAGACTACTGATATAACCCCTAGACTACTGATATAACCCTCACACTAGACTACTGATATAACCCCTCACACTAGACTACTGATATAACCCCTAGACTAATGATATAACCCCTAGACTACTGATATAACCCCTAGACTACTGACATAACCCCTCACACTAGACTACTGATATAACCCCTAGACTACTGTCATAACCCCTCACACTAGACTACTGATATAACCCCTAGACTACTGATATAACCCCTAGACTACTGATATAACCCCTCACACTAGACTACTGATATAACCCCTAGACTACTGATATAACCCCTAGACTACTGACACAACCCCTTACACTAGACTACTGACACAACCCCTCACACTAGACTACTGTCATAACCCCTCACACTAGACTACTGACATAACCCCTAGACTACTGACATAACCCCTAGACTACTGACATAACCCCTAGACTACTGACATAACCCCTAGACTACTGACATAACCCCTCACACTAGACTACTGATATAACCCCTAGACTACTGATATAACCCCTCACACTAGACTACTGATATAACCCCTAGACTACTGACATAACCCCTCACACTAGACTACTGATATAACCCCTAGACTACTGACATAACCCCTCACACTAGACTACTGATATAACCCCTCACACTAGACTACTGTTATAACCCCTCACACTAGACTACTGATATAACCCCTAGACTACTGATATAACCCCTAGACTACTGATATAACCCCTAGACTACTGATATAACCCCTAGACTACTGATATAACCCCTAGACTACTGATATAACCCTTAGACTACTGACATAACCCCTAGACTACTGACATAACCCCTAGACTACTGACATAACCCCTAGACTACTGATATAACCCCTAGACTACTGATATAACCCCTAGACTACTGATATAACCCCACACTAGACTACTGACATAACCCCTAGACTACTGACATAACCCCTAGACTACTGATATAACCCCTCACACTAGACTACTGACATAACCCCTAGACTACTGATATAACCCCTCACACTAGACTACTGACATAACCCCTAGACTACTGATATAACCCCTAGACTACTGATATAACCCCTCACACTAGACTACTGACATAACCCCTCACACTAGACTACTGATATAACCCCACTAGACTACTGATATAACCCCTAGACTACTGACATAACCCCTAGACTACTGACATAACCCCTAGACTACTGACATAACCCCTCAGACTACTGACATAACCCCTAGACTACTGACATAACCCCTAGACTACTGACATAACCCCTAGACTACTGACATAACCCCTAGACTACTGACTAGACTACTGACATAACCCCTAGACTACTGACATAACCCTCTCACTAGACTACTGACATAACCCCTCACACTAGACTACTGATATAACCCCTCCTAGACTACTGACATAACCCCTCACACTAGACTACTGACATAACCCCTGACATAACCCCTAGACTACTGACATAACCCCTAGACTACTGACATAACCCCTAGACTACTGATATAACCCTGACTACTGATATAACCCCTCACACCCCTAGACTACTGATATAACCCCTCTACACTAGACTACTGATATAACCCCTCACACTAGACTACTGATATAACCCCTAGACTACTGATATAACCCCTCACACTAGACTACTGACACTAGACTACTGATATAACCCCTAGACTACTGATATAACCCCTAGACTACTGATATAACCCCTAGACTACTGATATAACCCCTCACACTAGACTACTGATATAACCCCTAGACTACTGATATAACCCCTCAGACTACTGACTAACCCCCACACTAGACTACTGACATAATATAACCCCTCACACTAGACTACTGATATAACCCCTAGACTACTGATATAACCCCTAGACTACTGACATAACCCCTAGACTACTGACATAACCCCTAGACTACTGACATAACCCCTAGACTACTGACATAACCCCTAGACTACTGATATAACCCCTAGACTACTGACATAACCCCTCACACTAGACTACTGATATAACCCCTAGACTACTGATATAACCCCTCACACTAGACTACTGATATAACCCCTCACACTAGACTACTGACATAACCCCTAGGCTACTGACATAACCCCTAGACTACTGACATAACCCCTAGACTACTGACATAACCCCTAGACTACTGATATAACCCCTAGACTACTGATATAACCCCTAGACTACTGATATAACCCCTAGACTACTGATATAACCCCTAGACTACTGACATAACCCCTCACACTAGACTACTGATATAACCCCTAGACTACTGTCATAACCCCTCACACTAGACTACTGATATAACCCCTAGACTACTGACACAACCCCTAGACTACTGATATAACCCCTCACACTAGACTACTGACACAACCCCTCACACTAGACTACTGTCATAACCCCTAGACTACTGATATAACCCCTAGACTACTGATATAACCCCTAGACTACTGATATAACCCCTCACACTAGACTACTGATATAACCCCTAGACTACTGATATAACCCCTCACACTAGACTACTGACATAACCCCTAGACTACTGATATAACCCCTAGACTACTGACTACTGATATAACCCCTAGACTACTGACCCCTCACACTAGACTACTACCCCTGACTATGAATAACCCCTCACACTAGACTACTGACATAACCCCTCACACTAGACTACTGACATAACCCCTCACACTAGACTACTGACATAACCCCTCACACTAAACTACTGACATAACCCCTCACAGACTATACTACTGACTACTGATAACCCCTCACACTAGACTACTGACATAACCCCTCACTGACCCCTAGACTACTGATATAACCCCTCACACTAGACTACTGACATAACCCCTAGACTACTGACATAACCCCTCACACTAGACTACTGACATAACCCCTCACACTAGACTACTGATATAACCCCTCACACTAGACTACTGATATAACCCCTCACACTAGACTACTGACATAACCCCTCACACTAGACTACTGATATAACCCCTCACCCTCACACTAGACTACTGATATAACCCCTCACACTAGACTACTGATATAACCCCTCACACTAGACTACTGACATAACCCCTCACACTAGACTACTGACAACCCCTAGACTACTGATATAACCCCTCACACTAGACTACTGATATAACCCCTCACACTAGACTACTGACATAACCCCTCACACTAGACTACTGATATAACCCCTCACACTAGACTACTGATATAACCCCTAGACTACTGATATAACCCCTCACACTAGACTACTGACATAACCCCTAGACTACTGACATAACCCCTAGACTACTGGTTAGAGTTCACTCTTTAAAGAGGACTGACTGTGTGTGGGGGGGGGGTTACCCCCAGAGTTCACTCTTTAAAGAGGACTGAGATTTTATTTTTAAAGAGGACTATGTGTTTATATAGCCCTTCGTACATCAGCTGATATCTCAAAGTGCTGTACAAAACACCCCTAGGCAACACCACAAACACCCACACACACACACACACACACATATATCCATTTTCTCCACCATCTGAAGTGAGCAGATCCTCTGCACTGATACATTGACTGATGTTAGAGAAGCCATTGTCTAGAAGGATGTAGAGCCGGCCTCTCCTACAGTATACTGGAGAAGGATGTACTGTATACTGGAGAAGGATGTAGAGCAGGCCTCTCCTACAGGCCTCTCCTACAGTATACTGGAGAAGGATGTAGAGCCGGCCTCTCCTACAGTATACTGGAGAAGGATGTAGAGCAGGCCTCTCCTACAGTATACTGGAGAAGGATGTAGAGCAGGCCTCTCCTACAGTATACTGGAGAAGGATGTAGAGCAGGCCTCTCCTACAGTATACTGGAGAAGGATGTAGAGCAGGCCTCTCCTACAGTATACTGGAGGATGTAGAGCAGGCCTCTCCTACAGTATACTGGAGAAGGATGTAGAGCAGGCCTCTCCTACAGTATACTGGAGAAGGATGTAGAGCAGGCCTCTCCTCAGTATACTGGAGAAGGATGTAAGTATACAGTATACTGGAGAAGGATGTAGAGCTGGAGAAGGATGTAGAGCAGGCCTCTCCTACAGTATACTGGAGAAGGATGTAGGATGGAGAAGGATGTAGAGCAGGCCTCTCCTACAGTATACTGGAGAAGGATGTAGAGCAGGCCTCTCCTACAGTATACTGGAGAAGGATGTAGAGCAGGCCTCTCCTACAGTATACTGGAGAAGGATGTAGAGCAGGCCTCTCCTACAGTATACTGGAGAAGGATGTAGAGCAGGCCTCTCCTACAGTATACTGGAGAAGGATGTAGAGCAGGCCTCTCCTACAGTATACTGGAGAAGGATGTAGAGCAGGCCTCTTCCTACAGTATACTGGAGAAGGATGTAGAGCAGGCCTCTCCTACAGTATACTGGAGAAGGATGTAGAGCAGGCCTCTCCTACAGTATACTGGAGAAGGATGTAGAGCAGGCCTCTCCTACAGTATACTGGAGAAGGATGTAGAGCAGGCCTCCTGTAGGTTTTCACGCCAACCATAGTTGTAACTAACCTGATTCAACTTATCAACAAGCTAATTATTCGTTTCTAGTTTTATTAGTCGTGTGTGTACGGGATACACATGATATACACCATGAAACTAAATGCTTACTCGCAGGTTACTTCTCGACAATGAAACAACAATTACAAATAATAATTTTTCAAAAATAAGAATACGAACGTAAAGTAAATGTCTCAGCAGAATAGAATAAAGTATAATTCAGGAAGTCACAATTTATAGTCCAGTATTTACATGTGTTTTGAGGAAGGGGGTATTTTGGGGGGCAAAATTGAAAACTGATATCACATTTCCATAAGTATTCAGACCCTTTACTCAGTACTTTATTGAAGCACCTTTGGCAGGGATTACAGCCTTGAGTCTTCTTGGGTATGACGCTACAAGCTTGGCAAATCTGTATTTGGGTAGTTTCTCCCATTCTTCTCTGCAGATCCTCTCAACCTTTGTCAGGTTGGATGGGGAGCGATGCTGCACAGCTATTTTCAGGTCTCTCCAGAGATGTTTGATCGGGTTCAAGTCCGTGCTGTGGCTGGGCCACTCAAGGACATTCAGAGACTTGTCCTGAAGCCACTCCTGCGTTGTCTTGGCTGTGTGCTTAGGGTTGTTGTCCTGTTGGAAGGTGAACCTTCGCCCCAGTCTGAGGTCCTGAGTGCTCTGGAGCAGGTTTTAATCAAGGATCTCTCTGTACTTTGCTCCGTTCATCTTTCCCTCGATTCTGACTAGTCTCTCAGTCCCTGACGCTGAAAAAATCCCTATAGCATGATGCTGCCACCACCATGCTTCACGGTAGGGATGGTTCCAGGTTTCCTCCAGATGTGACGCTTGGTATTCAGGCCAAAGAGTTCAATCTTGGTTTCATCAGACCAGATAATCTTGTTTCTTATGGTCTGAGAGTCTTTAGGTGCCTTTTGGCAAACTCCAAGTGGGCTGTCATGAGCCTTTTACTGAGGAGTGACTTCCGTCTACCATAAAAGGTCTGATTGGTGGAGTGCTGCAGAGATGGTTGTCCCTCTGGAAGGTTCTCCCATCTCAACAGAGGAACTTTGGAACTCTGTCAGAGAGACCATTGGGTTCTTGGTCACCTCCAAGGCCCCCGTCTCCCCCGATTGCTCAGTTTGGACGCGGGCGGCCAGCTCTTGGAAAAGTTTTGGTGGTTCCAAACTTCTTCCATTTAAGAATGATGGAGGCCACTGTGTTCTTGGGGACTTTTAATGCTGCATCCATCTTTTAGTACCCTTCCCCAGATCTGTACCTCGACACAATCCTGTCTGGGAGCTCTATGGACAATTCCTTCGACCTCATAGCTTAGTTTTTTGCTCTGACATGCACTGTCAACTGTGGGACCTTATAGACAGGTTGTGTGCCTTTCCAAATCATGTCCAATCAATTTAATTTACTACAAGTGGACTCCAAATCAAGTTGATGATCAATGGAAACAGGATGCACCTGAGCTAAATTTCAAGTTTCTGAATACTTATGAAAATGGGGTATTTCTGTTTTTGTTCTTAGTAAATTTGCAAATATTTCTAAAAAAAGAGTTTTTGCTTTGTCATTATGGGATATTGTGTGTAGCTTGATGATGGACATTTTTAATTGAATCAATTTTAGAATAAGGCTGTAACGTAACAACATGTGATATAAGTGAAGGGGACTGAATACTTTCAGAATGCGCTCTGTGGGTGTGTGTGAGTGCAGAGAATCAGACCAGTTCAAGTGGTCCTTCTGTAGCTCAGTTGGTAGAGCATGGCGCTTGTAACGCCAGGGTAGTGGGTTCGATCCCCGGGACCACCCATACGTAGAATGTATGCACACATGACTGTAAGTCGCTTTGGATAAAAGCGTCTGCTAAATGGCATATATTATATTATTATATTATTATATAAGTGTTCAGCAGTCTGATGGCTTGGAGATACCAACAGGCTCCGAGACAGTTTCTATCAGACCTCATGCTCCGATACCATCTGTCTGACAGTAAGGGAGAGAACAGCTCGTGGCTGGGGAGCAGGTGTCCTGGATGGGTGGGGGGTATGGTCCCAGAGATGTACTGGGCCATCTTCACCACCCGCTGGAGGTCTTTGGGGTCGTGGACGGAGCAATTCCCGTACCAGGCCGTGATGCAATCGGTCAGGACGCTCTCGATGGTGCAGCGGTCGACTCTGTTAGCTTAGGGGTAGGCTTAGCTCTCCGGGAACAGGGTTGGACTGAAAACCTACTGGACGGTAGCTCTCCGGGAACAGGGTTGGACTGAAAACCTACTGGACGGTAGCTCTCCAGGAACAGGGTTGGAGAGTCCTGATATAGAGGGATATGTGGAGAAGGATGCAGTCCCAGTGGTTTGATTCCCTCTCTCTCTAACAGGATTAGTCTCTCTGCTAGGGGATGTTCAGGAGAATGAAACTCAAACCAGTTCCTAAAACCATCCTTCTTACTTTGCGCTGACACATACTTCCAGCAACAGAAAATATACTGCATTATGGAAATCCAAGCTTTGCAGAGTTATTTTATTTTACAGCCCTCTAGAACTGCATGCATAAAATTAGCACTTCATGTCACATAGGGAAGTCATAGCAAACACACAACCAAGGGCTAGTATTCCACTGCTCAAACATCTAGCTTTAGTTATTATTTTTAATATAATTTTTTATTTAGCTTTTATTTAACTAGGCAGGCAAGTCCGTTAAGAACTAATTCCTATTTACAATGACAGTCCTAGGAGTAGTGGGTTTTAACTGCCTTGTTTACACCTTGTCAAGTCAGGGGACTCGATCTAGCAACCTTTCGGTTACTGGCCCAACGCTCTAACCACGAGGCTACCGGCCTCCTCTGTGGGTTTAATTAACAACATCTCCACATTAGAATAACTCAATCAGTGACCTTGGGGGCCAAATCAATCCCAACCTTGGGGGCCAAATCAATCCCAACCTTGGGGGCCAACTCAATCCCAACCTTGGGGGCCAATGTTTTGTGGGGGGGGCTTTCTTGATTTGAAGGGTAAAAAATATATATAGATAGATTGTTCATACCGATCTATAAAATATATAAAATAAAATAAAAAAGTAGATATCTGTGATGCTTTAGGCTAAGCTGAGCTACGACCTTCTAAAGTCGAAGATTCAAAGACATTTTTTTCAATGTGTATTTAATATAGGCTATCTCAATAAACAATCAATAAAAAGTGATGACATGATGACGGCATGACATTTTATGTGAAAAGAGGTGGGGGGGGGGGGCTGTATATGTCCCAGAGGCCTCTACAGGGGAACAATTATTACAGGAGAGTTTGGGTCAGTTTCCTTTAAGGCCTGCCCTCAGGTGGATCTTGTAGCATCTACTTTTCTAGTCTTCCAGCTGTATTGTCGTCCATCTCATTACTGCAGAGGAGAGGCTAGAAAACAGAGAACCACACATTTCAGCTGTTAGCTGCTTTTTTACCCTTGCAGTTATAATGCTCCTGGCTCTGGCAGCTGTACTACAGTCATATTTAGTCTTCCCTTTAATAGCATGTAGAGATGGAAACACAGAAGAAGCCTGACTGGCTCGGTGGATGAGCTCATAGCAGACAGAGACCATTATTTACACTCTTCTGTTTTATTGATCGTTAAAAACACAAACTGAGAAAGGCCTGTAGAATCCTGGAATGGCCCATTTGATGTGTTTTGTAATGATATGGAGTGACATTTACAGCTGGGGCTGTGTGTTCCTGTAAAGGCCTGTCTCAAGATATTTATTTGTGCTCAGTACTGAACGGGAAGAAGATCCCCACCTCTCAATTAGAGTCAAATATGCTATTCATAAACATTTTTCTTATCAGACTACATTAACATGATGCACTGTGGGTTATTATCAGACTACATTAACATGATGCACCATGGGTTATTATCAGACTACATTAACATGATGCACCATGGGTTATTATCAGACTACATGATGATGCACCGTGGGTTATTATCAGACTACATTAACATGATGCACCGTGGGTTATTATCAGACTACATTAACATGATGCACCATGGGTTATTATCAGACTATGATGATGATGCACCGTGGGTTATTATCAGACTACATTAACATGATGCACCGTGGGTTATTATCAGACTACATTAACATGATGCACTGTGGGTTATTATCAGACTACATTAACATGATGCACCATGGGTTATTATCAGACTACATTAACATGATGCACCATGGGTTATTATCAGACTACATTAACATGATGCACCATGGGTTATTATCAGACTACATTAACATGATGCACTGTGGGTTATTATCAGACTACACTAACATGATGCACCATGGGTTATTATCAGACTACACTAACATGATGTAATGTTTATTATCAGACTACATTAACATGATGCACCATGGGTTATTATCAGACTACACTAACATGATGCACTGTGGGTTATTATCAGACTACATTAACATGATGCACTGTGGGTTATTATCAGACTACACTAACATGATGCACCGTGGGTTATTATCAGACTATGATGATGATGCAACATGGGTTAGAATGTTAAAGTTATTACTGATTACTAAAGTTATTACTGAGTAATTAACATGATGCACCATGGTTATTATCAGATCATTGTTCTCATGATGCACCATGGGTTATTATCAGACTAACCAACATGATTGAACCATCATTGGTTGTTATTATCAGTAGAAAGGCATGGTGCACTTAACATGATGCACCAGTATGGGTTATTTTCTGACCTAGACACTAACATGATGCACTGCATGGGTTTTATTATGAAAGACAGACATTAACATGATGCACCCTTTTTATTATGAAGGACAGACTGATGATGATGCAACATGGTTTATTGAATGAAACAGACATTAGGATTACTAAAGCCCTGGTTTATTGATGAGTAATTGACAGGAGGATTAAGCCCTGTTGTATTAATGAAGGACATTGTTCTCACAGCTCTGTTTAACGTGGTAACCACATCTTTAATTGAAATACCATCTTTGATTTGTTGCTATGATTATTACAGTAGAAAGGCATGGTGCACTAGACTAACATGCTTTTGTTTTCTCTACAGTACCTTCAGTATGTGGACTTTACATGTTTCTGACCTAGACACTGTTTATTCCAGCTTTCTCAGCTCCATCTGTCCTAGTGCTGCAGTACAGCCCTGTTTTATTGATGAAGGACAGACAGGAGGACGAGGCAGTACAGCCCTGTTTTATTGATGAAGGACAGACACGAGGACGAGGCAGTACAGCCCTGTTTTATTGATGAAGGACAGACAGGAGGACGAGGCAGTACAGCCCTGTTTTATTGATGAAGGACAGACATGAGGATGAGGCAGTACAGCCGGGGGCTACTGTTGATGAAGGACAGACAGGAGGATGAGGCAGTACAGCCCTGTTTTATTGATGAAGGACAGACATGAGGATGAGGCAGTACAGCCCTGTTTTATTGATGAAGGAAAGACACGAGGATGAGGCAGTACAGCCCTGTTTTATTGATGAAGGACAGACACGAGGATGAGGCAGTACAGCCCTGTTTTATTGATGAAGGACAGACACGAGGATGAGGCAGTACAGCCCTGTTTTATTGATGATGGACAGACACAGGGACGAGGCAGTACAGCCCTGTTTTATTGATGATGGACAGACACAGGGACGAGGCAGTACAGCCCTGTTTTATTAATGAAGGACAGACACGAGGATGAGGCAGTACAGTCCTGTTTTATTGATGAAGGACAGACATGAGGATGAGGCAGTACAGCCCTGTTTTATTGATGATGGACAGACACGAGGATGAGGCAGTACAGCCCTGTTTTATTGATGAAGGACAGACACGAGGATGAGGCAGTACAGCCCTGTTTTATTGATGAAGGACAGACACGAGGATGAGGCAGTACAGCCCTGTTTTATTGATGAAGGACAGACACGAGGATGAGGCAGTACAGCCCTGTTTTATTGATGAAGGACAGACACGAGGATGAGGCAGTACAGTCCTGTTTTATTGATGGACAGACATGGAGATGAGGCAGTACAGCCCTGTTTTATTGATGGACAGACATGGAGATGAGGCTGGATGCTAGGGGGACGGCTGTTATTTCAGCTCCAGTTCCTTAGCAGGCAGATGCACACGAACACACAATGTCAAGGTTCTGCAGTTGGTAAAGCTCTCCTGAGCTGTGCTTTGCGTGCTGCATATGTTTGGCATCTATTAAGGAATCACTCATATATATTTTAATATGGAACACCTGCTCAGTGCTCAGTCCCTGTGACCTGTATCTGAACTCAGTCCATCCATCTTTCTCATGCTTCTCCTGTCTCTCCTGGACAGACAGACTCTCTGACATGAGCATTGTGGACCACGTCATCACACACCAAGCTCAGGTGGAACATCATGCTCACTCTCTTTGCCTTCCCTGTGTGTTTTTACATGAAAAAGATCTCACCTGAGTTTGTTTCTCACAGGACCTCATGAAATCATTCTCCTTAACTAACAGCTCGCTAATAATGTGAAATATGTATTTTTACTGAAGGATTTGTCATTGGGTTTGTTGTGTTGTTTGACAAGACAGTTCCACCCTCATCTATTGTTGTTGTCACACTGTTTGATGATGTACTGTTGTTTCTCTCCCTCCAGGGCTCTGTTTGATGATGTACTGTTGTTTCTCTCCCCCCAGGTCTCTGTTTGATGATGTACTGTTGTTTCTCTCCCTCCAGGGCGCTGTTTGATGATGTACTGTTGTTTCTCTCCCTCCAGGGCGCTGTTTGATGATGTAATGTTGTTTCTCTCCCTCCAGGGCTCTGTTTGATGATGTACTGTTGTTTCTCTCCCCCCAGGTCTCTGTTTGATGATGTACTGTTGTTTCTCTCCCTCCAGGGCTCTGTTTGACTATGACCGGGCGAAGGACTCGGGGCTGCCCAGCCAGGGGCTCAACTTCCACTTTGGAGACATCCTTCATGTGGTGAATGCCTCCGATGACGAGTGGTGGCAGGCACGGCAGGTGACCCATGAAGGAGAGGTGGAGGAGGTTGGCGTCATCCCCAGCAGGAGGAGGTAAGAGGTTAAGGGTTAGAAGCTGGTGCTCAGGGTTCGGAGTACCTACTGTTTTCACATGTTGTCTGTCACGGGGATTGAAGTTTCCCAACCCTGGTTCTGTGTCTCCAACACTGAAATTGTGTGTGTGTGTGTGTGTGTGTGTGTGTGTGTGTGTGTGTGTGTGTGTGTGTGTGTGTGTGTGTGTGTGTGTGTGTGTGTGTGTGTGTGTGTGTGTGTGTGTGTGTGTGTGTGTGTGTGTGTGTGTGTGTGTGTGTGTGTGTGTGTGTGTGTGTGTGTGTGTGTCAGCCCAGCCCAGCCCAGCCCAGCGCTGGTCTTATCCCTGGGCACAGCTTGGTGTGAATGCTGATGCCACTGTGACTGGCGTCATAAGGGTACCATAGGGGCAGAGAGTATACCCACAACCACCATTTTTTTTTGTTTAAGCCAAGGATTGTAATGAGGTGTGGTACTGCAGTCTTTTCAGTGAAAATCTTCTCTGTGGGAAAAAAAAATGCCATCGAAACAAAAAAGCCACCCATCGGTCTGAAATGATCGGTCTTACACGAACTCAACCCTGGTTCTGTGTCTCCAACACTGAAATGATCGGTCTTACACTCAACCCTTTGACATCATTCCCACATTATCACATCTTACTCTGCAATCAGCTGTTTCATTAAGCTTGAGACTTCAAACACCCAACAGTTTCTATCTCTCTCACACACACACACACACACACACTGTCGAGCTTCCCCTCTTATTCCCCCCCCCCCCATCGCTCTCTCACCCTACAGAGGGGTGGCGGACAGATGATAATTGGGCTTCTCACCTGACTCTGGTTCATTTGTCACCTTGGAATGATCAGATGGCAGCAGTAGAAATAGAAGCAGTAGAAGATGCAGCAGTAGTAGAAGATGCAGTAGCAGCAGTAGTAGAAGATGCAGTAGTAGAAGATACACTAGTAGCAGTAGTAGAAGATGCACTAGTAGCAGTAGTAGAAGATGTAGTAGTAGAAGATGCAGCAGTAGTAGAAGATGCAGTAGCAGCAGTAGTAGAAGATGCAGTAGTAGAAGATGCACTAGTAGCAGTAGTAGAAGATGTAGTAGTAGAAGATGCAGCAGTAGTAGAAGATGCACTAGTAGCAGTAGTAGAAGATGTAGTAGTAGAAGATGCAGCAGTAGTAGAAGATGCACTAGTAGCAGTAGTAGAAGATGCACTAGTAACAGTAGTAGAAGATGCAGTAGTAGTAGAAGATGCAGCAGTAGTAGAAGATGCAGTAGCAGCAGTAGTAGAAGATGCAGTAGCAGCAGTAGTAGAAGATGCAGCAGTAGTAGAAGATGCAGCAGTAGTAGAAGATGTAGAAGTAGCAGTAGTAGTAATAGAAGATGCAGCAGTAGTAGAAGAGGCAGTAGTAGAAGGGTCAGTAGTAGTAGAAGATGTAGTAGTAGAAGATACCGTAGTAGAAGATGCAGTAGTAGTAGTAGTAGTAGTAGCAGCAGCAGTAGTAGTAGTAGTAGTAGTAGTAGTAGTAGTAGTAGTAGTAGTAGTGGCAGCAGGAGTAGTAGAAGATGCAGTAGTAGAAGATGCAGTAGTAGAAGATGCAGCAGTAGTAGAAGATGCAGCAGTAGTAGAAGCTGCAGCAGTAGTAGAAGATGCAGCAGTAGTAGAAGATGCAGTAGTAGTAGTAGAAGATGCAGTTGTAGTAGAAGATGCAGCAGTAGTAGTAGAATATGCAGTAGTAGTAGAAGATGTAGTTGCAGCAGTAGTAGTAGTAGAAGATGCAGCAGCAGTAGTAGTAGAAGATGTAGTAGCAGCAGTAGTAGTAGTAGAAGATGCAGCAGTAGTAGTAGTAGTAGTAGTAGTAGTGGTAGTAGTAGTAGTAGTAGTAGATGTAGCAGTAGTAGTAGTAGTAGTAGTAGAAGATGCAGCAGTAGTAGAAGTAGTAGCAGTAGAATATGCAGTAGTAGTAGCAGTAAATCAAATCAAATGTATTTATATAGCCCTTCGTACATCAGCTGATATCTCAAAGTGCTGTACAGAAACCCAGCCTAAAACCCCAAACAGCAAACAATGCAGGTGTAAAAGCACGGTGGCTAGGAAAAACTCCCTAGAAAGGCCAAAACCTAGGAAGAAACCTAGAGAGGAACCGGGCTATGTGGGGTGGCCAGTCCTCTTCTGGCTGTGCCGGGTAGAGATTATAACAGAACATGACCAAGATGTTCAAATGTTCATAAATGACCAGCATGGTCAAATAATAATAAGGCAGAACAGTTGAAACTGGAGCAGCAGCACAGTCAGGTGGACTGGGGACAGCAAGGAGCCATCATGTCAGGTAGTCCTGGGGCACGGTCCTAGGGCTCAGGTCCTCCGAGAGAGAGAAAGAAAGAGAGAATTAGAGAGAGCATATGTGGGGTGGCCAGTCCTCTTCTGGCTGTGCCAGGTGGAGATTATAACAGAACGTGGCCAAGATGTTCAAATGTTCATAAATGACCAGCATGGTTGAATAATAGTAAGGCAGAACAGTTGAAACTGGAGCAGGAGCATGGCCAGGTGGACTGGGGACAGCAAGGAGTCCTCATGTCAGGTAGTCCTGGGACATGGTCCTAGGGCCCAGGCCAGTTGAAACTGGAGCAGCAGCATGGCCAGGTGGACTGGGGACAGCAAGGAGTCATCATGTCAGGTAGTCCTGGGGCATGGTCCTAGGGCTCAGGTCCTCCGAGAGAGAGAGAGAAAGAAAGAGAGAAGGAGAGAATTAGAGAACGCACACTTAGATTCACACAGGACACCTGAATAGGACAGGAGAAGTACTCCAGATAAACAAACTGACCCCAGCCCCCCGACACATAAACTACTGCAGCATAAATACTGGAGGCTGAGACAGGAGGGGTCAGGAGACACTGTGGCCCCATCCGAGGACACCCTCGGACAGGGCCAAACAGGAAGGATATAACCCCACCCACTTTGCCAAAGCACAGCCCCCACACCACTAGAGGGAAATCTTCAACCACCAACTTACCATCCTGAGACAAGGCCGAGTATAGCCCACAAAGATCTCCGACACGGTACAACCCAGGGGGGGGGGGGGACCCAGACAGGCCGACCACAACAGTGAATCAACCCACCCAGGTGACGCACCCCCCCCAGGGACGGCACGAGAGAGCCCCAGCAAGCCAGTGACTCAGCCCCCGTAACAGGGTAGAGGCAAAGAATCCCAGTGAAAAGAGGGGAACCGGCCAGGCAGAGACAGCAAGGGCGGTTCGTTGCTCCAGAGCCTTTCCGTTCACCTTCCCACTCCTGGGCCAGACTACACTCAATCATATGACCCACTGAAGAGATGAGTCTTCAGTAAAGACTTAAAGGTTGAGACCGAGTTTGCGTCTCTGACATGGGTAGGCAGACCGTTCCATAAAAATGGAGCTCTATAGGAGAAAGCCTTGCCTCCAGCTGTTTGCTTAGAAATTCTAGGGACAATTAGGAGGCCTGCGTCTTGTGACCGTAGCGTACGTGTAGGTATGTACGGCAGGACCAAATCAGAGAGGTAGGTAGGAGCAAGCCCATGTAATGCTTTGTAGGTTAGCAGTAAAACCTTGAAATCAGCCCTTGCTTTGACAGGAAGCCAGTGTAGAGAGGCTAGCACTGGAGTAATATGATCAAATTTTTTGGTTCTAGTCAGGATTCTAGCAGCCGTATTTAGCACTAACTGAAGTTTATTTAGTGCTTTATCCGGGTAGCCGGAAAATAGAGCATTGCAGTAGTCTAACCTAGAAGTGACAAAAGCATGGATTAATTTTTCTGCATCATTTTTGGACAGAAAGTTTCTGATTTTTGCAATATTACGTAGATGGAAAAAAGCTGTCCTCGAAATGGTCTTGATATGTTCTTCAAAAGAGAGATCAGGGTCCAGAGTAACGCCGAGGTCCTTCACAGTTTTATTTGAGACGACTGTACAACCATTAAGATTAATTGTCAGATTCAACAGAAGATCTCTTTGTTTCTTGGGACCTAGAACAAGCATCTCTGTTTTGTCCGAGTTTAATAGTAGAACGTTTGCAGCCATCCACTTCCTTATGTCTGAAACACATGCTTCTAGCGAGGGCAATTTTGGGGCTTCACCATGTTTCATTGAAATGTACAGCTGTGTGTCATCCGCATAGCAGTGAAAGTTTACATTATGTTTTCGAATAACATCCCCAAGAGGTAAAATATATAGTGAAAACAATAGTGGTCCTAAAACAGAACCTTGAGGAACACCGAAATGTACAGTTGATTTGTCAGAGGACAAACCATTCACAGAGACAAACTGATATCTTTCCGACAGATAAGACCTAAACCAGGCCAGAACATGTCCGTGTAGACCAATTTGGGTTTCCAATCTCTCCAAAAGAATGTGGTGATCGATGGTATCAAAAGCAGCACTAAGGTCTAGGAGCACGAGGACCGATGCAGAGCCTCGGTCCG
The DNA here is from genome assembly GCF_021184085.1 of Oncorhynchus gorbuscha. Classification (NCBI taxonomy): domain Eukaryota; kingdom Metazoa; phylum Chordata; class Actinopteri; order Salmoniformes; family Salmonidae; genus Oncorhynchus; species Oncorhynchus gorbuscha. The sequence continues at coordinate 8,731,645 of NC_060187.1, read as the reverse complement.
ATGCCATTAAAATGTAATTTACCACCTTCACAAGTGCCGTCTCAGTGCTATGATGGGGTCTAAAACCAGACTGAAGCATTTCGTATACACAGTAGTAGTAGTAGTAGTAGCAGCAGCAGGAGTAGTAGAAGATGCAGTAGTAGTAGAAGATGCAGTAGTAGAAGATGTAGAAGTAGTAGCAGTAGTAGCAGTAGCAGTAGTAGAAGATGCAATAGTAGTAGTAGTAGAAAATGTAGCAGCAGCAGTAGTAGACGATGCAGTAGTAGTAGTAGTAGAAGATGTAGTAGTAGTAGAAGATGCAATAGTAGTAGTAGTAGAAGATGCAGTAGTAGAAGATGTAGTAGTAGTAGTGGTAGTAGAAGATGCAGCAGTAGTAGTAGAAGATGTAGTAGTAGTAGTAGATGTAGCAGTAGTAGTAGTAGTAGTAGTAGTAGAAGATGCAGCAGTAGAAGATGCAGCAGTAGTAGAAGTAGTAGCAGTAGAAGATGCAGTAGTAGAATATGCAGTAGTAGTAGTAGTAGCAGCAGCAGGAGTAGTAGAAGATGCAGTAGTAGTAGTAGAAGATGCAGTAGCAGCAGTAGTAGAAGTAGTAGCAGTAGTAGCAGTAGCAGTAGTAGAAGATGCAATAGTAGTAGTAGTAGAAAATGTAGCAGCAGCAGTAGTAGAAGATGCAGTAGTAGTAGTAGTAGAAGATGCAATAGTAGTAGTAGAAAATGTAGCAACAGCAGTAGTAGAAGATGCAGTAGTAGTAGTAGTAGAAGATGCAATAGTAGTAGTAGTAGAAAATGTAGCAGCAGCAGTAGTAGAAGATGCAGTAGTAGTAGTAGTAGAAGATGTAGTAGTAGTAGAAGATGCAGTAGTAGTAGTAGTAGAAGATGCAGTAGTAGAAGATGTAGTAGTAGTAGTAGAAGATCTAGCAGTAGTAGTAGCAGCAGTTGTAGTAGTAATAGTAGATGTATTAGAAGATGCAGTAGTAGAAGATACAGTAGTAGCAGCAGTAGTAGTAGCAGCAGTAGTAGATGATGTAGTAGTAACAGCAGCAGTAGTAGCAGAAGTAGTAGTTGTAGTAGTAACAGAAGTATTAGTAGTTGTAGTAGTAACAGAAGTAGTTGTAGTAGTAACAGCAGTAGTAGGGGTAGTAGTAGTAACAACAGTGGTTCTAACAGTAGTAGTAACAACAACAGTAGTAGCATTGCAGTAATAGTAGTAGTAACAGCAGTAGTATTATTAACTGGCAGTAGTAATAACATTAGTAGTAACAGTAGTTGTTGTTGTAGTAACAGTAGTAGTAGTACTAACAGTAGTAGTTGTTGTAACAGTAGTAACAGTAGTAGTTGTTGTAACATTAGTAGTAACAGTAGTAGTAGTAGTAACATTAGTAGTAATAGTAGTAGTAGTAACAGTAGTAGTTGTTGTAGTAACAGTAGTAGTAGTAGTAACAGTAGTAGTTGTTGTAGTAGTAACATTAGTAGTAGTAGTAGTAACAGTAGTATTAGTAGTAACATTAGTAGTAGTAATAGTAACATTAGTAGTAATAGTAGTAGTAACATTAGTAGTGACAGTAGTAGTAGTAGTAGTAGTAGTAGTAGTAGTAGTAACAGTAGTATTAGTAGTAACATTAGTAGTAGTAGTAGTAACATTAGTAGTAACAGTAGTAGTAGTAGTAACAGTAGTAGTAATAGTAACATTAGTAGTGACAGTAGTAGTAACAGTAGTAGTAGTAGTAACATTAGTAGTAACAGTAGTAGTAATAGTAACATTAGTAGTAACAGTAGTAGTAATAGTAACATTAGTAGTAACAGTAGTAGTAACAGTTGTAGTAGTAGTAACATTAGTAGTAACAGTAGTAGTAACAGTAGTAGTAGTAGTAACATTAGTAGTAACAGTAGTAGTAGTAGTAACATTTGTAGTGACAGTAGTAGTAACATTAGTAGTAACAGTAGTAGTAATAGTAACATTAGTAGTGACAGTAGTAGTAACATTAGTAATAACAGTAGTAGTAGTTGTAACATTAGTAGTAACAGTAGTAATAACATTAGTAGTAACAGTAGTAGTAGTAGTAGTAACATTAGTAGTAACAGTAGTAGTAGTAGTAGTAACAGTAGTAGTAGTAGTAACATTAGTAGTAACAGTAGTAGTAACATTAGTAGTAGTAGTAGTAGTAGTAGTAACATTAGTAGTAACAGTAGTAGTAGTAGTAACATTAGTAGTGACAGTAGTAGTAGTGACAGTAGTAGTAGTAACAGTAGTAGTAACAGTAGTAGCAGTATTAGTAACAGTAGTAGTAGTAACAGCGGTCATGGTAGTAACAGTAGTAGTAACATTAGTAGTAACAGCGGTCATGGTAGTAGTAGTAGTAGTAGTAGTAGTAGTAATAGTAGTAGTAGTAGTAGTAGTAATAGTAGTAGTAACAGTAGTAGTAGTAGTAGTAGTAACAGTAGTAGTAGTAGTAGTAACATTAGTAGTAACAGTAGTAGTAGTAGTAGTAACATTAGTAGTAACAGTAGTAGTAGTAGTAACATTAGTAGTAACAGCGGTCATGGTAGTAACAGTAGTAGTAGTAGTAGTAGTAGTAGTAACAGTAGTAGCAGTAGTAGTAGTAGTAACATTAGTAGTAACAGTAGTAGTAGTAGTAACATTAGTAGTGACAGTAGTAGTAGTAACAGCGGTCATGGTAATAACAGTAGTAGTAACATTAGTAGTAACAGCGGTCATGGTAATAACAGTAGTAGTAACAGTAGTAACAGTAGTAGTAGTAACATTAGTAGTAACAGCGGTCATGGTAATAACAACTGTAATAACAACAGTAGTAACAATAGTAGTAACAACAGTAGCAGGTTGTTTTTGTATTGAAGTCAGTCTGTCATATCAAAGCATGAGGGGGATGGGCGGGGGGATGAGAAAATAAAGAATGTAGCGGCCATTGAACAGCCATGCCTTGAAAAGTAGTTTGAGACGGCTGTTAAACCAAATGAAGGTTTAAAGGAAAGCTGTACTGTTCATGATGGAGATCAGAAGACTGTTATTTTATCCTGAGTTCTTCTTCTCTTCCCGCTCCTGCTCTCTGAGGTATTTTGCCATATTCTCCAGTGATGTCCTCGTTGTAAAGGAAAGAAGGAAATGATTCACATTTGGAAGCTTCGTAGAGCTTTGTAGACTTGCTTTGTAGGATTAAATACAATGAAAAGGCAGTGCAAAGTGGGGGGGAGGGATACAATTCTGCTAATATTTCCTTCGGGGTCTCATTTAAATTAAATAAAAAGCTAGGAGGGACTTAATTACTGGTACTTTGTTTTATGATGCTGCCATCAAGGCTCTCAGAGTTGGGGAAATGTAAAAGATTTACCCTCAAGGCAACTGTTTTATCCCTCTGACTAAATCATCCCATCCCCCACTACTCCTCAATCTCAGCAGAGCACTGTGGAAGTTACTAGAGAGACGGGAATCGGGATCTGAGTCTTCACATGCAATACCCCGTCTGAAAATAGTCAGCTTGTTTCAAGGCATGTTATGTTTAATGTTTAATCAGTGACCCATGGGTGCAGCCCTCGCTCTTCTCTTCTCACTTTTTCTCTCTTCTCACCCCCTTTCTCTCTTTTCTCCTACAGGGTCGAAAAGAAAGAGAGAGCGCGGTTAAAGACAGTCAAATTCAACGCCCGCTCTCAAGACAAAGTGGTGAGTTTTAGGTGACCCGTAGAGGATCTCTGTCATGTGAACTATAGAGGATGTCTGTTAGGTGACCAGTAGAGGATCTCTGTCATGTGAACTATAGAGGATCTCTGTTAGGTGACCTGTAGAGGATCTCTGTTAGGTGACCCGTAGAGGATCTCTGTCATGTGAACTATAGAGGATCTCTGTTAGGTGACCAGTAGAGGATCTCTGTTAGGTGACCAGTAGAGGATCTCTGTTAGGTGACCCGTAGAGGATCTCTGTTAGGTGACCCGTAGAGGATCTCTGTTAGGTGACCCGTAGAGGATCTCTGTTAGGTGACCCGTAGAGGATCTCTGTTAGGTGACCCGTAGAGGATCTCTGTTAGGTGACCCTCTGTAGACCCGGATCTCTGTTAGGTGACCCGTAGAGGATCTCTGTTAGGTGACCCGTAGAGGATCTCTGTTAGGTGACCCGTAGAGGATCTCTGTTAGGTGACCCGTAGAGGATCTCTGTTAGGTGACCCGTAGAGGATCTCTGTTAGGTGACCCGTAGAGGATCTCTGTTAGGTGACCCGTAGAGGATCTCTGTTCGGTGACCCGTAGAGGATCTCTGTTACAGTATCAATACTATTATGGAAATATTGCTTACGATAAGATATTCTTCAACATAGTTATAGTTTTAAGCTTTGTGAAAATCCATAAACACTTCAGTAAAACTAAATCACACATCATTACCAACGTTATCCCATGATCTAATAATATACCAGGTGTTGACAATCGTCTCACATCATCAGTATGACTGGTTAAGAGCAGTTTTACTAGTATCTTATAGCAATGGTCCCCAACCTTTTTGGGTTAGTGTGCCACCAACTGAATGTTACTCTGCCCAGAGTAACCCTGAAGTGCACCTTCATTTGCATTTTACCATTAAACACATGATCTCATGGGTCTTATCAAGTTCACCGTGTGGATAGGCCAGGTACCCCCAGATGTCCTAGTACACCGTGTGGATAGGCCAGGTACCCCCAGATATCCTAGTACACCGTGTGGATAGGCCAGGTACCCCCAGATGTCCTAGTACACCGTGTGGATAGGCCAGGTACCCCCAGATGTCCTAGTACACCTTGTGGTTAGGCCAGGTACCCCCAGGTGTCCTAGTACACCGTGTGGATAGGCCAGGTACCCCCAGATGTCCTAGTACACCTTGTGGATAGGCCAGATACCCCCAGATGTCCTAGTACACCGTGTGGATAGGCCAGGTACCCCCAGATGTCCTAGTACACCTTGTGGTTAGGCCAGGTACCCCCAGATGTCCTAGTACACCGTGTGGATAGGCCAGGTACCCCAAGATGTCCTAGTACACCGTGTGGTTAGGCCAGGTACCCCCAGATGTCCTAGTACACCGTGTGGTTAGGCCAGGTACCCCCAGATGTCCTAGTACACCGTGTGGATAGGCCAGGTACCCCAAGATGTCCTAGTACACCTTGTGGATAGGCCAGGTATTTTTTGCTGTTTATAATATTTTAGGTAGGGATACGAACTTGAGATCGACACAGATTTTAAGTTAGCATTCCATCCATAATTATATTGTGAAGCTGTTTTTTTTTTTTTGTTTTTTTTTCTTCACATGACCAAAATGAACCCGCCATTACTGTTTAATGTACTAATGACTGATTAATGTACTAATCTCTGGCTGTCAGCATGTCCAGATCTCCCGGCGAGAGAAAAACAATCTTGTTATTCAGCTAAAATACTCTGTCTCTCAGAGGAGAACTGTGCTGCGTTGACACACTGGTGCGTTTCATCCACATGCACAGATTCTACACAGATCTGATCAGTGGCCTTATTCACAGTGCGTCTCAGAGAAGGACTTCTGATCGAGGATCAGATTTCAACCTCTTAATAATCCTGATCTTAAAAGGCAAAAACTGATCCTAGATCAGCACTCCTATTCTGAGACTGTATATGAATAAGGGAGATCATTAGATTGTTATATCGATGTTGATGTGGTTCCTGGGATCTCTGAGGAGGGCTGATCTAGGATCTGTTTTGTATTAAATAAGAGTATATGGACAGAGGGGAAGCTGATCCTAGATTAGGACTCCCTGATGAATCTGCACAGACCTGTATAGATAGAATGTGTATGTGGAAGGCATCTTTGTGTTGTAACATGGCACCCAGACAAATGCATGGCCAGTATAGTGCGGAGGCCTGATATACGCTTGCCATTGATGTCAAACTGCTTCCACTACCTACTCTCACCAACCACCTCTCTCCTTTCTAATTTCCATGCATACAATCCAACCTCACCTTCCTCATATTCTTTCTCCTTGCTTTTTGGTGTGTTGATCAGAATCTTAAATCGAGCTGAAGCAATTGATCCGTTATGGTGATGTAGAAAGGGATCTTGTTTTTATAAATGTGTGTCTAGAAAAAGCTTGATACAAGGAGCATGATGCTTCCTTCCTTTATATACAAGGAGCATGATGCTTCCTTTATATACAAGGAGCATGATGCTTCCTTCCTTTATATACAAGGAGCATGATGCTTCCTTCCTTTATATACAAGGAGCATGATGCTTGCTTCCTTTATATACAAGGAGCATGATGCTTGCTTCCTTTATATACAAGGAGCATGATGCTTGCTTCCTTTATATACAAGGAGCATGATGCTTGCTTCCTTTATATACAAGGAGCATGATGCTTCCTTCCTTTATATACAAGGAGCATGATGCTTCCTTCCTTTATATACAAGGAGCATGATGCTTCCTTCCTTTATATACAAGGAGCATGATGCTTGCTTCCTTTATATACAAGGAGCATGATGCTTGCTTCCTTTATATACAAGGAGCACGATGCTTCCTTCCTTTATATACAAGGAGCACGATGCTTCCTTCCTTTATATACAAGGAGCATGATGCTTCCTTCCTTTATATACAAGGAGCATGATGCTTCCTTCCTTTATATACAAGGAGCATGATGCTTCCTTCATTTATATCCAAGGAGCATGATGCTTCCTTCCTTTATATACAAGGAGCATGATGCTTCCTTCCTTTATATACAAGGAGCATGATGCTTCCTTCCTTTATATACAAGGAGCATGATGCTTGCTTCCTTTATATACAAGGAGCATGATGCTTGCTTCCTTTATATACAAGGAGCATGATGCTTCCTTCCTTTATATACAAGGAGCATGATGCTTCCTTCCTTTATATACAAGGAGCATGATGCTTCCTTCCTTTATATACAAGGAGCATGATGCTTCCTTCCTTTATATACAAGGAGCATGATGCTTCCTTCCTTTATATACAAGGAGCATGATGCTTCCTTCCTTTATATACAAGGAGCATGATGCTTCCTTCCTTTATACAAGGAGCATGATGCTTCCTTCTTTTATACAAAGAGCGTGATGCTTCCTTCCTTCCTTTATACAAAGAGCGTGATGCTTCCTTCTTTTATACAAAGAACGTGATGCTTCCTTCTTTTATACAAAGAACGTGATGCTTCCTTCTTTTATACAAAGAACGTGATGCTTCCTTCTTTTATACAAAGAGCGTAATGCTTCCTTCTTTTATACAAAGAGCGTAATGCTTCCTTCCTTCCTTTATACAAAGAGCGTAATGCTTCCTTCCTTCCTTTATACAAAGAGCATGATGCTTGCTTCCTTCTTTTATACAAAGAGCATGATGCTTCCTTCTTTTATACAAAGAGCATGATGCTTCCTTCTTTTATACAAAGAGCGTAATGCTTCCTTCCTTCCTATATACAAAGAGCGTGATGCTTCCTTCCTTTATACAAAGAGCGTGATGCTTCCTTTTATACAAAGAGCGTAATGCTTCCTTTTATACAAAGAGCGTAATGCTTCCTTCCTTCCTTTATACAAAGAGCATGATGCTTCCTTCCTTCCTTTATACAAAGAGCATGATGCTTCCTTCTTTTATGCAAAGAGCGTAATGCTTCCTTCCTTTCCTTTGCATGCTTAGACACAGTATTGGGCTAGTGTTGAAGGCTTTGAACCTTTCTCACTCCAGTCCTTCTCCCTGCTTTAATTCAGTATGGCTATGGGATGTCTTCATCCTTCTTCCTGCTTTAATTCAGTATGGCTATGGGATGTCTTCATCCTTCCTGCTTTAATTCAGTATGGCTATGGGATGTCTTCATCCTTCCTGCTTTAATTCAGTATGGCTATGGGATGTCTTCATCCTTCTTCCTGCTTTGATTCAGTATGGCTATGGGATGTCTTCATCCTTCTTCCTGCCTTAATTCAGTATGGCTATGGGATGTCTTCATCCTTCCTGCTTTAATTCAGTATGGCTATGGGATGTCTTCATCCTTCTTTAATTCAGTATGGCTATGGGATGTCTTCATCCTTCCTGCTTTGATTCAGTATGGCTATGGGATGTCTTCATCCTTCTTCCTGTTTTAATTCAGTATGGCTATGGGATGTCTTCATCCTTCTTCCTGCTTTAATTCAGTATGGCTATGGGTCTTTTCATCCTTCTTCCTGCTTTGATTCAGTATGGCTATGGGATGTCTTCATCCTTCCTGCTTTAATTCAGTATGGCTATGGGATGTCTTCATCCTTCCTGCTTTGATTCAGTATGGCTATGGGATGTCTTCATCCTTCCTGCTTTAATTCAGTATGGCTATGGGATGTCTTCATCCTTCTTTAATTCAGTATGGCTATGGGATGTCTTCATCCTTCCTGCTTTGATTCAGTATGGCTATGGGATGTCTTCATCCTTCTTCCTGTTTTAATTCAGTATGGCTATGGGATGTCTTCATCCTTCTTCCTGCTTTAATTCAGTATGGCTATGGGTCTTTTCATCCTTCTTCCTGCTTTGATTCAGTATGGCTATGGGTCTTTTCATCCTTCTTCCTGCTTTAATTCAGTATGGCTATGGGTCTTTTCATCCTTCTTCCTGCTTTAATTCAGTATGGCTATGGGATGTCTTCATCCTTCCTGCTTTAATTCAGTATGGCTATGGGATGTCTTCATCCTTCTTCCTGCTTTGATTCAGTATGGCTATGGGATGTCTTCATCCTTCCTGCTTTAATTCAGTATGGCTATGGGATGTCTTCATCCTTCCTGCTTTGATTCAGTATGGCTATGGGATGTCTTCATCCTTCCTGCTTTAATTCAGTATGGCTATGGGATGTCTTCATCCTTCCTGCTTTAATTCAGTATGGCTATGGGATGTCTTCATCCTTCCTGCTTTAATTCAGTATGGCTATGGGATGTCTTCATCCTTCCTGCTTTAATTCAGTATGGCTATGGGATGTCTTCATCCTTCCTGCTTTAATTCAGTATGGCTATGGGATGTCTTCATCCTTCCTGCTTTAATTCAGTATGGCTATGGGATGTCTTCATCCTTCCTGCTTTAATTCAGTATGGCTATGGGATGTCTTCATCCTTCCTGCTTTAATTCAGTATGGCTATGGGATGTCTTCATCCTTCCTGCTTTAATTCAGTATGGCTATGGGATGTCTTCATCCTTCCTGCTTTAATTCAGTATGGCTATGGGATGTCTTCATCCTTCCTGCTTTAATTCAGTATGGCTATGGGATGTCTTCATCCTTCCTGCTTTAATTCAGTATGGCTATGGGATGTCTTCATCCTTCCTGCTTTAATTCAGTATGGCTATGGGATGTCTTCATCCTTCCTGCTTTAATTCAGTATGGCTATGGGTCTTTTCATTTATTTGGTCAGATGTCTGATAATTTCTTTTCCTTTACTGAGCTGACTCGGTAGCCATCGCGGTCTAAAATACTTATTCTGTTGTCGTTCAATTCGTCCAGATCATCATTTCAAGTTACCCTAAAATCTGCAGCCATAGGGTTAACTTGACTCAAAAGCTGACAAGGTACAAATCTGTCGTTCTGACCCTGAACAGGCAGTTAACCTACTGTTCCCAGGCCGTCATTGAAAATAAGAATTTGTTCTTAACTGACTTGCCTAGTTAAATAAAGGTAAAATAAAAATGAAAAAGGTCAGAATGACTTCCTGCTTCGTGGTAACAGATTGTCAGTTGTGTGCACTTAAACTAAGATGTCTGCCAAGTCCAGCTCAGAGGGTTATGGGTAACTGTCCTGGGTTTGTTTTGTTTACACCAATACTAGACACCTCCCTCCATCCTTCCCTTTCTTATTTTACCCCGTCCCACCTTCTCTTCCCTCCATCCCTCCCTCCCTCTCTTCCCTCCATCCCTCCCTCCCTCTCTTCCCTCCATCCCTCCCTCCCTCTCTTCCCTCCATCCCTCCCTCCCTCTCTTCCCTCCATTCCTCCCCTCCCTCTCTTCCCTCCATCCCTCCCTCCCTCTCTCCCTCTCTTCCCTCCATCCCTCCCTCCCTCTCTTCCCTCCATCCCTCCCTCCCTCTCTTCCCTCCATCCCTCCCTCCCTCTCTTCCCTCCATACCTCCCTCCCTCTCTTCCCTCCATCCCTCCCTCCCTCTCTTCCCTCCATCCCTCCCCTCCCTCTCTTCCCTCCATCCCTCCCCTCACTCTCTTCCCTCCATCCCTCCCCTCCCTCTCTTCCCTCCATCCCTCCCCTCCCTCTCTTCCCTCCATCCCTCCCTCACTCTCTTCCCTCCATCCCTCCCTCCCTCTCTTCCCTCCATCCCTCCCCTCCCTCTCTTCCCTCCATCCCTCCCCTCCCTCTCTTCCCTCCATCCCTCCCCTCCCTCTCTTCCCTCCATTCCTCCCCTCCATCTCTTCCCTCCATCCCTCCCCTCCCTCTCTTCCCTCTATCCCTCCCTCCCTCTCTTCCCTCCATCCCTCCCTCCCTCTCTTCCCTCCATCCCTCCCTCCCTCTCTTCCCTCCATCCCTCCCTCCCTCTCTTCCCTCCATCCCTCCCCTCCCTCTCTTCCCTCTATCCCTCCCTCTCTTCCCTCCATCCCTCCCCTCCCTCTCTTCCCTCTATCCCTCCCCTCCCTCTCTTCCCTCCATCCCTTCTCTTCCCTCCATCCCTCCCCTCCCTCTCTTCCCTCAATCCCTCCCCTCCCTCTCTTCCCTCCATCCCTCCCCTCCCTCTCTTCCCTCCATCCCTCCCCTCCCTCTCTTCCCTCCATCCCTCCCCTCCCTTTCTTCCCTCCCTCTCTTCCCTCATACTCTTCCCTCCATTCCTCCCTCCCTCTCTTCCCTCCATCCCTCCCCTCCCTCTCTTCCCTCCATCCCTCCCCTCCCTCTCTTCCCTCCATCCCTCCCCTCCCTCTCTTCCCTCCATCCCTCCCCTCCCTTTCTTCCCTCCCTCTCTTCCCTCATACTCTTCCCTCCATCCCTCCCCTCCCTCTCTTCCCTCCATCCCTCCCTCTCTTCCCTCCATCCCTCCCCTCCCTTTCTTCCCTCCCTCTCTTCCCTCATACTCTTCCCTCCATTCCTCCCTCCCTTTCTTCCCTCCATCCCTCCCTCCCTCCATCCCTCCCCTCCCTCTCTTCCCTCCATCCCTCCCCTCCCTCTCTTCCCTCCCCTCCCTCTCTTCCCTCCATCCCTCCCCTCCCTCTCTTCCCTCCATCCCTCCCCTCCCTCTCTTCCCTCCCTCCCCTCCCTTTCTTCCCTCCCTCTCTTCCCTCATACTCTTCCCTCCATCCCTCCCCTCCCTCTCTTCCCTCCATCCCTCTCTTCCCTCCATCCCTCCCCTCCCTCTCTTCCCTCATACTCTTCCCTCCATTCCTCCCTCCCTCTCTTCCCTCCATCCCTCCCCTCCCTCTCTTCCCCAGCAGTCATTCAATGACAAGCGTAAAAAGAACCTATTTTCCCGAAAGTTCCCTTTCTACAACAAGAGCAAGGAGCACAGCGAACAGGAAACAAGCGATGCTGACCGTAAGTAACGCGTTACGGAGACGGACGGTCGCTAGAACAGTAGGTCAGGGCAGCCTCACGCACAGGAACCCGTACAGGAACCCGTACAGGAACCACCAGACACAACAACTAGCCCTGCAGCAGCTAACCCTAGTACCAAGGTAGCGCATTGGGCTTTTAATAACTAGGGTCATGACCACCAGGAAAGAATCCCTGCCCCATGTTGTGACCACACTTCGCTTAACCACGTCTCTAAACCACCGGCTCTACCTCAGGACTCCTCTGTGGACTGTGTCTACGTTCCAGTAACTTTGATTGATTTGTCAGTTGGTCGGTTTGACCATTTGGGTTCAGTGCAGCGCTGCGGTCGTTGTGTCTGATGGTTGATTAGCGTGTTGTGTTCCAGTAATGAATGTCTCTCTTGTGGTTGTGTCTCCTGTTTTGCTTCACAGGACCCTGATGACAAAGGACTGAGTAAGTCGCACAAGGTTTTCCACTGTCACACAACCAACCATCTACAGCTCATCCCAGGCCCCCGCAGTCATATAATATTGTCATCCAAGTTCTGAATAGGACTTTCACAGTCATCAACACCTCTCATAGACATCCAGCTTCTAACGCTTTGACAGCAGGCTTAGTTTAATAACTAACATATACAGCTGTGTGCTTGTGCTTCTATTCTGTTCAAAGCACAAAGAGTACCCCTCTGAACACATAGCATCCACATAACACTACATAGCATCCACATAACACTACATAGCATCCACATAACACTACATAGCATCCACATAACACTACATAGCATCCACATAACACTACATAGCATCCACATAACACTACATAGCATCCACATAACACTACATAGCATCCACAACACTACATAGCATCCACATAACACTACATAGCATCCACATAACACTACATAGCATCCACAACACTACATAGCATCCACATAACACTACATAGCATCCACATAACACTACATAGCATCCACATAACACTACATAGCATCCACATAACACTACATAGCATCCACATAACACTACATAGCATCCACATAACACTACATAGCATCCACATAACACTACATAGCATCCACATAACACTACATAGCATCCACAACACTACATAGCATCCACAACACTACATAGCATCCACATAACACTACATAGCATCCACACAACACTACATAGCATCCACATAACACTACATAGCATCCACATAACACTACATAGCATCCACATAACACTACATAGCATCCACATAACACTACATAGCATCCACATAACACTACATAGCATCCACATAACACTACATAGCATACACATAACACTACATAGCATCCACAACACTACATAGCATCCACATAACACTACATAGCATCCACATAACACTACATAGCATCCACATAACACGACGTAGCATCCACATAACACGACGTAGCATCCACATAACACTACATAGCATCCACATAACACTACATAGCATCCACATAACACTACATAGCATCCACATAACACTACATAGCATCCACATAACACTACATAGCATCCACATAACACTACATAGCATCCACATAACACTACATAGCATCCACATAACACTACATAGCATCCACATAACACTACATAGCATCCACATAGTATCCACATAGTATCCACATAGCATCCACATAGCATCCACATAGCATCCACATAGTATCCACATAACACTACATAGCATCCACATAACACTACATAGCATCCACATAGCATCCACATTACACTACATAGCCCAACACGTCCACATAACACTACATAGCATCCACATAACACTACATATCCCAACGCGTCCACATAACACTACATAGCATCCACATAACACGACGTAGCATCCACATAACACTACATAGCATCCACATAACACTACATAGCATCCACATAACACTACGTAGCATCCACATAACATTACGTAGCATCCACATAAGACTACATAGCCCAACACGTCCACATAAGACTACATAGCCCAACGCGTCCACATAAGACTACATAGCCCAACGCGTCCACATAACACTACATAGCATCCACATAACACTACATAGCATCCACATAACACTACATAGCATCCACATAACACTACATAGCATCCACATAACACTACATAGCATACACATAACACTACATAGCATCCACAACACTACATAGCATCCACATAACACTACATAGCATCCACATAACACTACATAGCATCCACATAACACTACATAGCATCCACATAACACTACATAGCATCCACATAACACTACATAGCATCCACATAACACTACATAGCATCCACATAACACTACATAGCATCCACATAACACTACATAGCATCCACATAACACTACATAGCATCCACAACACTACATAGCATCCACATAACACTACATAGCATCCACATAACACTACATAGCATCCACATAACACTACATAGCATCCACATAACACTACATAGCATCCACATAACACTACATAGCATCCACATAGCATCCACATAGTATCCACATAGCATCCACATAGCATCCACATAGCATCCACATAGTATCCACATAACACTACATAGCATCCACATAACACTACATAGCATCCACATAGCATCCACATTACACTACATAGCCCAACACGTCCACATAACACTACATAGCATCCACATAACACTACATAGCCCAACGCGTCCACATAACACTACATAGCATCCACATAACACGACGTAGCATCCACATAACACTACATAGCATCCACATAACACTACATAGCATCCACATAACACTACGTAGCATCCACATAACATTACGTAGCATCCACATAAGACTACATAGCCCAACACGTCCACATAAGACTACATAGCCCAACGCGTCCACATAAGACTACATAGCCCAACGCGTCCACATAACACTACATAGCATCCACATAACACTACATAGCCCAACACGTCCACATAAGACTACATAGCCCAACGCGTCCACATAAGACTACATAGCCCAACGCGTCCACATAAGACTACATAGCCCAACGCGTCCACATAAGACTACATAGCCCAACACGTCCACATAACACTACATAGCCCAACGCGTCCACATAACACTACATAGCATCCACATAACACTACATAGCATCCACATAACACTACATAGCATCCACATAACACTACATAGCATCCACTTAACACTACATAGCATCCACATAACACTACATAGCCCAACACACGCATTTCTAAAAGATGTTCTTCCCGTCAGCCTCTGTACACAGTGTTCAAACAGCAGAACATCAGGGTCGTTAGGTAGACAGCACAACTATACGAATATCATCAGCACACAGAATCACGCAGTGTGGTGATGTCACTTCATCCGTGGTAATTCATTGGTGGGTATTGTTTCCATTGTTACAGGCTCCTCCTTGGAGAGTATGACTACTATTACTATTTACTTCCCCTTAATCAGCGGAGATGGAGATGGGCTCATTTACAAACAACATACAGTAGAACAGTGGTTCTCAACATACAGTAGAACAAATGGTTCTCAACATACAGTAGAACAAATGGTTCTCAACATACAGTAGAACAAATGGTTCTCAACATACAGTAGAACAAATGGTTCTCAACATACAGTAGAACAAATGGTTCTCAACATACAGTAGAACAGATGGTTCTCAACATACAGTAGAACAAATGGTTCTCAACATACAGTAGAACAAATGGTTCTCAACATACAGTAGAACAGTGGTTCTCACCGTACAGTAGAACAGATCGTTCTCAACATACAGTAGAACAGTGGTTCTCAACATACAGTAGAACATACTGTAGAACAGATGGTTCTCAATGTACAGTAGAACAGTGGTTCTCAACATACTGTAGAACAGATGGTTCTCAATGTACAGTAGAACATACTGTAGAACAGATGGTTCTCAACATACAGTAGAACAGTGGTTCTCAACATACAGTAGAACAGTGGTTCTCACCGTACAGTAGAACACATGGTTCTCAACATACAGTAGAACAGTGGTTCTCAACATACAGTAGAACATACTGTAGAACAGATGGTTCTCAATGTACAGTAGAACATACAGTAGAACAGATGGTTCTCAATGTACAGTAGAACAGTGGTTCTCAACATACAGTAGAACAGATGGTTCTCAACATACAGTAGAACAAATGGTTCTCAACATACAGTAGAACAAATGGTTCTCAACATACAGTAGAACAAATGGTTCTCAACATACAGTAGAACAAATGGTTCTCAACATACAGTAGAACAAATGGTTCTCAACATACAGTAGAACAAATGGTTCTCAACATACAGTAGAACAAATGGTTCTCAACATACAGTAGAACAGATGGTTCTCAACATACAGTAGAACAAATGGTTCTCAACATACAGTAGAACAAATGGTTCTCAACATACAGTAGAACAGTGGTTCTCACCGTACAGTAGAACAGATCGTTCTCAACATACAGTAGAACAGTGGTTCTCAACATACAGTAGAACATACTGTAGAACAGATGGTTCTCAATGTACAGTAGAACAGTGGTTCTCAACATACTGTAGAACAGATGGTTCTCAATGTACAGTAGAACATACTGTAGAACAGATGGTTCTCAACATACAGTAGAACAGTGGTTCTCAACATACAGTAGAACAGTGGTTCTCACCGTACAGTAGAACACATGGTTCTCAACATACAGTAGAACAGTGGTTCTCAACATACAGTAGAACATACTGTAGAACAGATGGTTCTCAATGTACAGTAGAACATACAGTAGAACAGATGGTTCTCAATGTACAGTAGAACAGTGGTTCTCAACATACAGTAGAACATACTGTAGAACAGATGGTTCTCAACATACAGTAGAACAGTGGTTCTCAACATACAGTAGAACAGTGGTCCCCAACCTTTTTGGGTTACTGTGCCACCAACTCTCTGCCCAGTGTAACCCTTAAGTACCCCTTCATGTGCATTTTAAACCCATGATCTCATGAGTCCTCTCATGTACACCCTGTGGATAGGCCAAGTACCTCCAGGGGTCCTAGTACCCACTGTGGATAGGCCAAGTACCTCCAGGGGTCCTAGTACCCACTGTGGATAGGCCAAGTACCTCCAGGGGTCCTAGTACCCACTGTGGATAGGCCAAGTACCTCCAGGGGTCCTAGTACACCCTGTGGATAGGCCAAGTACCTCCAGGGGTCCTAGTACCCACTGTGGATAGGCCAAGTACCTCCAGGGGTCCTAGTACCCACTGTGGATAGGCCAAGTACCTCCAGGGGTCCTAGTACACCCTGTGGATAGGCCAAGTACCTCCAGGGGTCCTAGTACCCACTGTGGATAGGCCACGTACCTCCAGGGGTCCTAGTACCCACTGTGGATAGGTACCAAGTACCTCCAGGGGTCCTAGTACCCACTGTGGATAGGTACCAAGTACCTCCAGGGGTCCTAGTACCCACTGTGGATAGGCCAAGTACCTCCAGGGGTCCTAGTACCCACTGTGGATAGGCCAAGTACCTCCAGGGGTCCTAGTACCCACTGTGGATAGGCCAAGTACCTCCAGGGGTCCTAGTACCCACTGTGGATAGGCCAAGTACCTCCAGGGGTCCTAGTACCCACTGTGGATAGGCCAAGTACCTCCAGGGGTCCTAGTACCCACTGTGGATAGGTACCAAGTACCTCCAGGGGTCCTAGTACCCACTGTGGATAGGCCAAGTACCTCCAGGGGTCCTAGTACCCACTGTGGATAGGCCAAGTACCTCCAGGGGTCCTAGTACCCACTGTGGATAGGCCAAGTACCTCCAGGGGTCCTAGTACCCACTGTGGATAGGCCAAGTACCCCCAGGGGTCCTAGTACCCACTGTGGATAGGCCAAGTACCCCCAAGGGTCCTAGTACCCACTGTGGATAGGCCAAGTACCCCCAGAGGTCCTAGTACCCACTGTGGATAGGCCAAGTACCTCCAGGGGTCCTAGTACCCACTGTGGATAGGCCAAGTACCCCCAGGGGTCCTAGTACCCACTGTGGATAGGCCACGTACCCCCAAGGGTCCTAGTACCCACTGTGGATAGGCCAAGTACCCCCAAGGGTCCTAGTACACCCTGTGGATAGGCCAAGTACCTCCAGGGGTCCTAGTACACCCTGTGGATAGGCCAAGTACCTCCAGGGGTCCTAGTACACCCTGTGGATAGGCCAAGTACCTCCAGGGGTCCTAGTACCCACTGTGGATAGGTACCAAGTACCTCCAGGGGTCCTAGTACCCACTGTGGATAGGCCAAGTACCTCCAGGGGTCCTAGTACACCCTGTGGATAGGCCAAGTACCTCCAGGGGTCCTAGTACACCCTGTGGATAGGCCAAGTACCTCCAGGGGTCCTAGTACCCACTGTGGATAGGTACCAAGTACCTCCAGGGGTCCTAGTACCCACTGTGGATAGGCCAAGTACCTCCAGGGGTCCTAGTACCCACTGTGGATAGGCCAAGTACCTCCAGGGGTCCTAGTACCCACTGTGGATAGGCCAAGTACCTCCAGGGGTCCTAGTACACCCTGTGGATAGGCCAAGTACCTCCAGGGGTCCTAGTACCCACTGTGGATAGGCCACGTACCTCCAGGGGTCCTAGTACCCACTGTGGATAGGTACCAAGTACCTCCAGGGGTCCTAGTACCCACTGTGGATAGGTACCAAGTACCTCCAGGGGTCCTAGTACCCACTGTGGATAGGTACCAAGTACCTCCAGGGGTCCTAGTACCCACTGTGGATAGGCCAAGTACCTCCAGGGGTCCTAGTACCCACTGTGGATAGGCCAAGTACCTCCAGGGGTCCTAGTACCCACTGTGGATAGGCCAAGTACCTCCAGGGGTCCTATTACCCACTGTGGATAGGCCAAGTACCTCCAGGGGTCCTATTACCCACTGTGGATAGGCCAAGTACCTCCAGGGGTC
>NC_060187.1:8703258-8705758 GCF_021184085.1 Oncorhynchus gorbuscha | reverse complement strand
CTCTAACCAATAGGCCACCCTGCCGCCTCTACACTCTAACCACTAGGCCACCCTGCCGCCTCTACACTCTAACCACTAGGCCACCCTGCCGCCTCTACACTCTAACCACTAGGCCACCCTGCCGCCTCTACACTCTAACATCTAGGCTACCCTGCCGCCTCTACACTCTAACCACTAGGCTACCCTGCCGCCTCTACACTCTAACCACTAGGCTACCCTGCCGCCTCTACACTCTAACCACTAGGCTACCCTGCCGCCTCTACACTCTAACCACTAGGCTACCCTGCCGCCTCTACACTCTAACCACTAGGCTACCCTGCCGCCTCTACACTCTAACCACTAGGCTACCCTGCCGCCTCTACACTCTAACCACTAGGCCACCCTGCCGCCTCTACACTCTAACCACTAGGCCACCCTGCCGCCTCTACACTCTAACCACTAGGCCACCCTGCCGCCTCTACACTCTAACCACTAGGCCACCCTGCCGCCTCTACACTCTAACCACTAGGCTACCCTGCCGCCTCTACACTCTAACCACTAGGCCACCCTGCCGCCTCTACACTCTAACCACTAGGCCACCCTGCCGCCTCTACACTCTAACCACTAGGCCACCCTGCCGCCTCTACACTCTAACCACTAGGCCACCCTGCCGCCTCTACACTCTAACCACTAGGCCACCCTGCCGCCTCTACACTCTAACCACTAGGCCACCCTGCCGCCTCTACACTCTAACCACTAGGCTACCTTGCCGCCCTAATGTAAATACATCTTCCTTGTCTTTGTCCGGGTATTCAGACACGACCAGACCGAAGCGGGATTACGAGGTGGATGCCAGAGACTACCACTTTGTGGTGTCCAGGGAGCAGATGGAGAAAGATATCCAGGACCACAAGTTCATTGAGGCGGGCCAGTACAACAACCACCTATATGGAACCAGCGTCCAGTCTGTACGGGAGGTCGCTGAGAAGGTGAACGGAGGAGAGGAGGAAAAGAGGAGGAGAGAATGAAAATAGGATGAAGAGAGGAGGTGGAGAGGATGAAAATAGGAGAAGGAGAGGAGGAGAGGGGGAAGAGAAGAGGAGGAGAGGGGGATGAGTGGAGGAGGAGGAGGAGGGGGGAAGAGAGGAGGAGGAGGAGAGGGGGAAGAGGAGGAGAGGGGGATGAGTGGAGTAGGAGGAGGAGGAGAGGGGGAAGAGAGGAGGAGGAGGAGAGGGGGAAGAGAGGAGGGGGAGGGAGAGTAGGAGGAGGAGGAGAGGGGGAAGAGAGGGAGGAGGAGAGGGGGAAGAGGGGAAGAGTGGAGGAGGAGGAGGGGAAGAGAGGGGGAAGAGTGGAGGAGGAGAGGGGAAGAGTGGAGGAGGAGGAGAGGGGAAGAGTGGAGGAGGAGGAGAGGGGGAAGAGTGGAGGAGGAGGAGAGGGGGAAGAGAGGAGGAGGAGGAGAGGGGGAAGAGAGGAGGAGGAGGAGGGGGGAAGAGTGGAGGAGGAGGAGGGGGAAGAGTGGAGGAGGAGGAGAGGGGGAAGAGGGGAAGAGTGGAGGAGGAGGAGAGGGGGGAGAAAGGAGGAGAGGGGGAAGAGTGGAGGAGAAGAGGGGGGAGAGAGGAGGAAGAGGAGAGGAGGAGGACAGGGGGAATAGAAGAGGAAGTGTCAGCATATGGCTATGTTGTGATGACATGTCTTCACTCTCTCTCTTTATGTCCAGGGGAAGCATTGCATCCTGGATGTTTCGGGCAACGCCATCAAGCGATTGCAATCGACCATGCTCTACCCCATCGCTATTTTCATCAAGCCCAAGTCTGTGGAGAATATCCTGTAAGTTATTTTGATTCAACAAATTCCTTTTCATATTAAGAGGTCAAATTCTATTGCCCTAGGGGATGGTGGGTATTAAGAGGTCAAAGTCTTCTGCCCTAGGGGATGGTGGGTATTAAGAGGTCAACGTCTTCTGCCCTAGGGGATGGTGGGTATTACGAGGTCAAAGTCTTCTGCCCTAGGGGATGGTGGGTATTAAGAGGTCAAAGTCTTCTGCCCTAGGGGATGGTGGGTATTACGAGGTCAAAGTCTATTGCCCTAGGGGATGGTGGGTATTAAGAGGTCAAAGTCTTCTGCCCTAAGGGATGGTGGGTATTAAGAGGTCAAAGTCTTCTGCCCTAGGGGATGGTGGGTATTAAGAGGTCAAAGTCTTCTGCCCTAGGGGATGGTGGGTATTAAGAGGTCAAAGTCTTCTGCCCTAGGGGATTCAGACCCCTTGACTTTTTCCACATTTTATTACATTACAGCCTTATTATAAAATGCATTCGTTTTTTTCCTCATCAATCTACACACAATAACCCATAATGACAAAGCAAAAACAGGTTATTAGACATTTTTGAACATTTCTAAAAAACAAAACACTGAAATATGACATTTGCATAAGTATTCAGACCCTTTATTCAGTACTTTTGTTGAAGTACCTTTGGCAGCGATTACAGCCTCGATGCTTCTTGGGTATGACTCTACAAGCTTG
>NC_060187.1:8688258-8698258 GCF_021184085.1 Oncorhynchus gorbuscha | reverse complement strand
TAGATGTCTCTCTCTCTGTGTTGGGGGAAGCTCCTCTGTGGGTCTCTTCCTTCTAGATGCCTCTCTGTGTTGGGGGAAGCTCCTCTGTGGGTCTCTTCCTTCTACATGTCTCTCTCTGTTTTGGGGGAAGCTACTCTGTGGGTCTCTTTCTTCTAGATGTCTCTCTGTGTTGGGGGAAGCTCCTCTGTGGGTCTCTTCCTTCTACATGTCTCTCTCTCTCTGTTTTGGGGGAAGCTACTCTGTGGGTCTCTTCCTTCTAGATGCCTCTGTGTTGGGGGAAGCTACTCTGTGGGTCTCTTCCTTCTAGATGTCTCTCTCTCTCTCTCTGTGTTGGGGGAAGCTCCTCTGTGGGTCTCTTCCTTCTAGATGCCTCTCTGTGTTGGGGGAAGCTACTCTGAACATGTCATTTACTTCACACTGGAAGAAGTTAAGCTACGCTTAAGAAAAATATAGTTAATTTAATTACTTTTTTTTTAAAGCTCACTACATCCTTTCCCGATCTACTTAGTGAAAAATGATCCTATCTGTTGTAATAGATCCATCTGGAGTCGGATGTGTAACATATTAAACAAACAAACTGTTTCAGGTGATCCCGATGCTGAAAAATAAAGGAACTTCTCGCCTACTTCATCCATGTTTTATTTTTTGTAAAGAAAGTAGTGTGTAGAGTAGTTAGCTGTATGGTAAAAAATAAAAAATCATTAACTACTGAAAACACAACATAGATTTGAATTTAGTTCAACCAAAGTGCTGTAAAATGTCGTTAAATTACAAGTTTAACTATCTGTAGTTCACAACTCCAACACTGTGTGTTAATCAGTCTACCTCTTTACTGAGACTCTTATGTTAACGGTGTTTCTCATTTGATTTAACCAGAGTAGTCCACTCAGACAGAAACACGTGTCACTGTAATCCAGAGTTCAGCATAAACATAAAACTAAACGGTGACACTATGTGCACTATAAAAACAAAAGAAAACATGTCTATTTTGGTGCATATATGTTTTTTTGTGTGATTTAAAAAAAATTTTTTTACCTTTATTTAACCAGGCAAGTCAGTTAAGAACATATTCTTATTTTCAATAACTATAGTATGTGCTGATTTATATTCTTGTAATTAATAATTTAGCTCAAGCAGATGATCCACTGTTATAAGGTATAAAAGGACATGTCTAATGTGTCTCTTCCAGCAACGAAATGGATCACTCTGCTACTGTGATTGGCTACAACAGTGTGTTTGATCAATGAGAACTTGGCACACAGACACACTCTCAGCATATCAACGGGTTCAAGTCCCAACTCGAGGCTAAGCAAGATGTATTTCCTATTATAGACAGCTGTCGTGTTTTATGAACCCTATAAAGTACAGGTATCTGGAAGTGGATGGCAATAAGTGGGGTATATTGGAGTTTAGTACCACCACTGGACCGGAGACATGAGATTGTTTTATGATGTACGGTACGTTTACTGTTGTGCTGATTTATAGTTCGGTGTTCAGTCACTTGACGTTCCGACCAAGAGGAATAAAGAGAAAGGTAAAAACAAATAGAACACCTGGACTTCATCCATGGACCCTGAAGGGACCGCAGACCCCAGTTTGGGAACCTCTATAAGGTGAATACACCAATTTGTAAGTCGCTCTGGATAAGAGCGTCTGCTAAATGACTTAAATGTAAATGTATACTGAATTATAAATACACTACATGACCAAACGTATGTGGTCACTTCCTCGTTGAACAACTCATTCCAAAATCATGGGTATTAATACGGAGCTGCCCCCCCCCCCCTTTGCTTCTATAACAGCCTCCACTCTTCTGGGAAGGCTTTCCACTAGATGTTGGAACATTGCTGTGGGGACTTGCTTCCATTCAGCCACAAGAGCATTTAGGCCTGGCTCGTAGTCGCCATTCCAATTCATCCCAAAGGTGTTTGATGGGGTTGAGGTCAGGGCTCTGTGCAGGCCAGTCAAGTTCTTCCACACCGATCTCGACAAACCATTTCTGTATGGACCTCGCTTTGTGCCCGGGTGCATTGTTATGCTGAAACAGGAAAGCGCCTTCCCCAATCTGTTGCCACAAAGTTGGAAGCACAGAATTGTCTAGAATGTCATGGTATACTGTAGCGTTAAGATTTCCCTTCACTGGAACTAAGGGGCCTGGCCTGAGCTTCACACCACTTCAGCCAACGCTTGGCGTTGCGTATGTTGATCTTAGGCTCGGCCATGGAAATCCATTTGTTGAAGCTCCCGACAAACAGTTATTGTGCGGAGGCTTCCAGAGACAGTTTGGAACTCTGACATTTTTCCTTTCCGCTTCAGCACTCGGCAGTCCCATTCTGTGAGCTTGTGTGGCCTACCACTTCGCTGCTGAGACGTTGTTGTTCCTAGAAATGTCCACTACAACAATAACAACACTTAAAGAAAGTCCCTGAGCTCTTCAGTAAGGCCATTCTACTGCCAATGTTTGTCTATGGAGATTGCATGGCTGTGTGCTTTATTTTATACACCTGTCAGCAACGGATGTGGCTGAAATAGCCGAATCTACTAATTTGAAGTGGTGTCCACATACTTTTGGGGATTGTAGTGTATGTTCCCCAATTGCAAATTAATAGGTAAAACAAGTTTTTCAAAGCTACTACTAAATACCCAAGTATCCAGGTTACAATGGTTCACCTTGATTCTGATGTATACTGAACAAAAATATAAACGCAAAGTAAAGTGTTGGTTTCATGAACTGAAATAAAAGATCCCACAAAAATTCCACACGCATAAAAAGCTTATTTCTTTCAAATTCTATGTACAAATCTGTTGACATCCCTGTTAAAAAGCATTTATCCTTTACCAAGATAATCCATCCACCTGACAGGTGTGGCATATCAATAAGCTGATTAAACAGCAGGATTGTTACACAGGTGCACCTTGTGCTGGGGACAATAAAATACCACTCTAAAATGTGTAGTTTTGTTATACAACACATTGTCACAGATGTCTCAAGTGTTTGAGGGAGAGTGCAATTGGCATGCTGACTGCAGGAATGTCCACCAGAGCTGTTGCCAGAGATTTGAATGTTAATTTCTCTATCATAAGCCACCTCCAAAGTCATATTAGAGAATTTGGCAGTACGTCAAACCGGCCTCACAACCACAGACCACGTGTAAACCACGCCAGCCCAGGACCCCGACATCCGGATTCTTCACATGTGGGATCTTAGACCAGCCACTCGGACAGCTGATGAAACTGAGGAGTATTTCTGTCTGTAGTAAAACTCTTTTGTGGGGAAAAATGCATTCTGATTGGCTGGGCCTGCCTCCCCAATGGGTGAGTCTGGCTCCCAAGTGGGTGGGCCTATGCCCTCCCAGGCCCACCCATGGCGGCCCAGTCATGTGAAATCCATAGATTAAGGCCTAATTCATTTATTTGAATTGACTAATATCCTTATGTGAACTGTAACTCAATAAAATTGTTGTTTTTGTTGCATATTTTCAGTTGATGAAACTGTGGGTTTGCAAAACTAAAGAATTTTACCACAAACCGTCTCAGGGAAGCTTATCTGAGTGTTTGTCGTCCTCACCAGGGTCTTGTCCCTGACTGAAGATCGTAACCGACTTCGGTGTTGGAAATGCTCACCTTCGATGGCCACTGGCACGCTGGAGAAGTGTGCTCTTCCCAGATGAATCCCGGTTGTAACTGTACCAGGCAGATGGCAGACAACGTGTATGGCGTCGTGTGGGCGAGCGGTTTGCTGATGTCAACGTTGTGAACAGAGTGCCCCATGGTGGTGGTGGGGTTATGTTATGGGCAGGCGTAAGCTATGGACAATGAACACAATTGCATTCTATCAAAGGCAGTTTAAATGCACAGAGATACTCTGACATGATGCTGAGACCCATTGTCGTTCCATTCATCCACCACCATCACCTCATGTTTCAGCATGATAATACACAACCCCATTGTCGTTCCATTCATCCACCACCATCACCTCATGTTTCAGCATGATAATACACAACCCCATTGTCATTCATCCACCACCATCACCTCATGTTTCAGGATAATACTTGTCGTATTCATCCACCACCATCACCTCATGTTTCAGCATGATAATACACAACCCCATTGTCGTTCCATTCATCCACCACCATCACCTCATGTTTCAGCATGATAATACACAACCCCATTGTCGCATTCATCCACCACCATCACCTCATGTTTCAGATGATAATACTTGTCGATCCATTCATCCACCACCATCACCTCCTGTTTCAGCATGATAATCACAACCCCATTGTCGTTCCATTCATCCACCACCATCACCTCATGTTTCAGCAGCCAACCCCATGTCAAGGGATCTGTACACAATTCCTGGAAGAAAATGTCCCAGTTCTTCCACAACCTTCATACTCACAGACATGTCACCTATTGAGCATGTTTGGGATGCTCTGGAACGACACGTACGACACCGTGTTCCAGTTCCCGACAACATTCCACAGCCATGGAAGAGGAGTGGGACAACATTCCACAGCCATGGAAGAGGAGTGGGACAACATTCCACAGCCATGGAAGAGGAGTGGGACAACATTCCACAGCCAGCCATGGAAGATTCCACAGCCATGGGAAGAGGAGTGGGACAACATTCCACAGCCATGGAAGAGGAGTGGGACAACATTCCACAGCCATGGAAGAGGAGTGGGACAACATTCCACAGCCATGGAAGAGGAGTGGGACAACATTCCACAGCCATGGAAGAGGAGTGGGACAACATTCCACAGCCATTGAAGAGGAGTGGGACAACATTCCACAGCCATGGAAGAGGAGTGGGACAACATTCCACAGCCATTGAAGAGGAGTGGGACAACATTCCACAGCCATGGAAGAGGAGTGGGACAACATTCCACAGCCATGGAAGAGGAGTGGGACAACATTCCACAGCCATGGAAGGAGTGGGACAACATTCCACAGCCATGGAAGAGGAGTGGGAGCCATGGAAGCAACATTCCACAGCCATGGAAGAGGAGTGGGACAGCATTCCACAGCCATTGAAGAGGAGTGGGACAACATTCCACAGCCATGGAAGAGGAGTGGGACAACATTCCACAGCCATGGAAGAGGAGTGGGACAACATTCCACAGCCATGGAAGAGGAGTGGGACAACATTCCACAGCCATGGAAGAGGAGTGGGACAACATTCCACAGCCACTGAAGAGGAGTGGGACAACATTCCACAGCCATGGGACAACATTCCACAGCCATGGAAGAGGAGTGGGACAACATTCCACAGCCATGGAAGAGGAGTGGGACAACATTCCACAGCCATTGAAGAGGAGTGGGACAACATTCCACAGCCATGGAAGAGAGGAGTGGGACAACATTCCACAGCCATGGAAGAGAGGGACAACATTCCACAGCCATTGAAGAGGAGTGGGACAACATTCCACAGCCATGGAAGAGGAGTGGGACAACATTCAACACAGCCATGGAAGAGGAGTGGGACAACATTCCACAGCCATGGAAGAGGAGTGGGACAACATTCCACAGCCACGGAAGAGGAGTGGGACAACATTCCACAGCCATGGAAGAGGACTGGGACAACATTACACAGCCATGGGAGAGGAGTGGGACAACATTCCACAGGCCACAATCAACAGCCATGGAAGAGGAGGGGACAACTTCCATGGAAGAGGAGTGGGACAGCATTCCAGATGTGAAGAGGAGTCTTCCACAGCTGCATGATGAGGCAAATGGGAAGAGGAGTGAACAACATTCACAGCCAGAAGAGGAGTACAGCATTCCACAGCCACTGAAGAGGAGTTTCTTGAAGAGGAGGGGACAACATTCCACAGGCCCAATCAACAGCTGATCAACTCTACACCCCTTCTGATCCACACCCCTTTTTCTGATCCACACCCCTTCTGATCCACACCCCTTCTCCACACCCCTTCTGATCCACACCCCTACCCTTTTTTAGGTGTCTGTGAGCAAAATATGCATATTTCCAAGTCATGTGAAATCCAAAGATTAGGGCCTAAATAATTCATTGAAATTGACTGATTTCCTTATATGACCATTACATTACTCAGTCAAATGGTGTTGCAGGTTGGTTTTATATTTCTGTTCAGTGAACCAGTATCTTATCTTATCTTACCAAGGTTTTGGTTGTTGTTTTCCCTCATATCCCATTCAGAAATTACTTTTGTAAAAACATTTTATTTGATTGTATTGAAACACTGGTAAGGAAACAAGAGAAAAAATACATAAGAAATATGACAGCAGGATGGGAAATGAGTTATGAAGGTGCACTTGTATTACTAGCCTACTCTTCACATTAAACTTAGAACAAGATTCCAGAAATTGTATTTGTCATTGACAGGGTCAGGCAGAAAAGTTACTACAGTTACTATGTCCCCCCCCCCCCCCCCCCCCCCCCCCCCCCCCCACCATGAGATGTACGATGGAAAAGCACCGGGCAGGGCCAGCAGAGGTGGGGTCTTTCCCCGTCAATGGCCTCTGTGTGCTCGGTCTGGCCAAGCGCCAGCTGCGGGCAGTAGGGACGTGTCTTTCCAGGTATGAGCTGACTGTCTGGAAGTCACCAAGTTTCAGAGAAAAACTTTAGACGAAGAAAAGCTAGAAAGTCTACTGATTTCCATAAAATGGTGTTGTAAAATACTCATAACTTGTTTGACGATATGCGGAAAGCTGGAGTTCAACTTGGAGCGTGTACTTTGGAGCCCCAATCAGATATCGGAAAGGTATAAATAAACAGGTCGTACAGGATCAGACATTCTCACGTCTGGCTGACTCCGTCACTATGTGGATACTCGTCGCCTCTCTGATATTAGGCCTTCAGACTGGTGAGTTGTTTTTTTTACTCAATATAATAGTATATTGTGGAGGTAAAATAACGACATATTTTAATCTGCCCTAGATTCAGACTTGCCTAGTTAAATAAAGTTTTTTTTTATATATATTTAAAAAAAAATCATAGTTATGTTTTATAAAACGATGATAGCTGCAAAGAATACATTTGAATAAAAGGTTAATTAAAGATTAGATTAGATTAATATGAATCCGTATAAAATGCTAAATATTATCAGCACATTGAGGTTTCAGGATGGAATTTTAATTTGTAACAGACGAATTTGCGCAGTCGACGTTTGGTTGTGTACTCTATGAACATTAGTTATTGAGTAGCCATAGGACAATAAGAAAAACATGATTATTTTTGTTTGAATGTGTTCCCTATCCAGTGTCTGGCCAGAGCACTATAAGATGGTGCGCAATATCCGCTCAAGAGATGACCAAATGTAACGCCATGGCGCAGGCCTTCAGCAGTGCGGCCATCCGTCCGATTATCCAATGCGTCAGCGACGTGTCTGTGGAAGGATGCGCGCAGAAGATCGGGGTAAGTGGGGCTCTTTCAGATTAATAGGGCACATTTCCGTTTGAATTGACTTTTTATATGACTTCCTATGAAACTTGATCAAATCTAAAATATATATATATACACTGCTCAAAAAAATAAAGGGAACACTAAAATAACACATCCTAGATCTGAATGAATTAAATATTCTTATTAAATACTTTTTTCTTTACATAGTTGAATGTGCTGACAACAAAATCACACACAAATGATCAATGGAAATCAAATGTATCAATCAACCCATGGAGGTCTGGATTTGGAGTCACACTCAAAATTAAAGTGGAAAACCACACTACAGGCTGATCCAACTTTGATGTAATGTCCTTAAAACAAGTCAAAATGAGGCTCAGTAGTGTGTGTGGCCTCCACATGCCTGTATGACCTCCCTACCACGCCTGGGCATGCTCCTGATGAGGTGGCGGTTCCTCTTGCAGGAACTGCTGACACACTCCAGCCACATGAGGTCTAGCATTGTCTTGCATTAGGAGGAACCCAGGGCCAACCGCACCAGCATATGGTCTCACAAGGGGTCTGAGGATCTCCTCTCGGTACCTAATGGCAGTCAGGCTACCTCTGGCGAGCATATGGAGGGCTGTGCGGCCCACCCAAAGAAATGCCACCCCACACCATGACTGACCCACCGCCAAACCAGTCATGCTGGAGGATGTTGCAGGCAGCAGAACGTTCTCCACGGCATCTCCAGCCTCTGTCACGTCTAACATGTGCTCAGTGTGAACCAGGAAACATAGGAACTGAGAAGTGGTCTGTGGTCACCACCTGCAGAACAACTCCTTTATTGGGGGTGTCTTGCTAATTGCCTATAATTTCCACCTGTTGTCTATTCCATTTGCACAACAGCATGTGAAATGTCTTGTCAATCAGTGTTGCTTCCTAAGTGGACAGTTTGATTTGACAGAAGTGTGATTGACTTGGAGTTACATTGTGTTGTTTAAGTGTTCCCTTTATTTTTTTGAGCAGTGTATTTATTCAGTTGTTTGCGACAGTTGATGTTTATATTTTTATATTTTCTTAATAATTGCTGTGATATTGTTTGTTTATTTAAGTCTTGGATAGGATAATGATATCACTTTTTGGAGCATGTGTTGACCTCGTTGTCTAGGAGTATCTGCCGATGTCCTGAGTTCGACGGATTAGGAAGCAACACTATTTCATTTCATAACGTTGCGTTCACCATTGAAACATGCTATTTAAACCCCTCTTCATTTCTTTCTCCTAGAAAAACCAAGTAGATGCCTTTTCAATGAGCGCTAAGGATATCTACAAACTGGGGGAAGAAACTAACTTCAAAATAGCTGCAGGAGAGACTTCTGCTGATGGTAAAGAGTTTATGTTTGTGTGTCAGTGTGTCTGTCACCAATTTCGCATAAAGTAATTTGTGTCTTTCACGATCATTTATGAGCGTTAGATATGAGCGTTAGATATGAGCGTTAGATATGAGCGTTAGATATGAGCGTTGGATATGAGCGTTAGTTATGATATGAGCGTTGGATATGAGCGTTGGATTGGATATGAGCGTTGGATTAGATATGAGCGTTGATATGAGCGTTAGATATGAGCGTTGGATTAGATATGAGCGTTGGATTGGATGAGCGTTGGATATGAGCGTATATGAGCGTTAGATTGGATATGAGCGTTGGATATGAGCGTTGGATATTGATATGAGCGTTGGCGTTGGATATGAGCGTTGGATATGAGCGTTGGATATGAGCGTTGGATATGAGCGTTGGATATGAGCGTTGGATATGAGCGTTGGATATGAGCGTTGGATATGAGCGTTGGATATGTTTACTCTGTTTTTATGACATGCTTGTGCAAACTTTACCCGTAACGCACAAAGAGGAACATATCATATAAATGTAGTACATACGGTATGTTAATGATTTACTGGAGATTCAAGTATGTTTAATTAAAAAACTAGGCAAATTCTTATTTACAATGACGGTCTACACTGGGCCAAACCCGTACAATGCTGGGCCAATTGTGCGCAGTCCTATAGAACTCCCAATCACGGTCGGTTGTAATACAGCCTGGATTCGAACCAGGGTGTCTGTAGTGATGACTCTAGCACTGAGATGAACTGTCTTATGACAGCAGACAAGGTCATATCCCTCTATTGTGTCTGTTTTGACTCTGTTCCTCAAAGTGAAAGAGGGAAGCACATGATTAAACTGGACCAATAACAGATTACTATCCCCCTGACCCCTGACCTCCACAGGAGAGGGCACCACCTACTATGCGGTTGCCGTGGTGAAGAAGGTGAAGCCGGACATCAACATCAACACACTGAAGGGCAGGAAGACATGTCACACAGGGAAGGGACGTACTGCCGGCTGGAACATGCCTCTGGGATACCTCATCGACCAGAGCAAGATGTCTGTCATGGGCTGTAACATCCCACAAGGTAGGGAATTGTGACACACACGCTAGTGTACGCACGCAAGAAAACACACACACACACACTAGTGTACGCACGCAAGAAAACACACACACACACACTAGTGTACGCACGCAAGAAAACACACACGCTAGTGAAATGTGAAATGGGTCTTCTGCATTTAACCCAACCAC